>NC_069500.1:1326604485-1326789485 GCF_027579735.1 Bombina bombina
ATTATACAAACAGGTAAACAATACATCTTATGTTCGTAGTAACATCCAATTGTGTTATGGACAACGACTGCTACCCTTGGTATTGAATCAATGCTATTTAACCCTTAAATGTACGCAATGTGAAAGAGCTCAATAGAAAAACATGACTATTTAGAGGTAGAGGCACTCACAAGCTATTCAGAGATAGCAGGGACATATAAGAGCATACAAAATGCAATTATAAAAATTATAAAAATCACAACACATCACTTTAAAGTGAAGGTCAATTTAGATGAATCAGTGCCTGGTTTTTAATAATACTATTAAAAACAAGGGCACTTTAATTTATCAAAATTGACATTTCACTTGTTTTCTTCAAAAACGTATCTTTTAATCCTGACAGTCGCTGCAGTGCTTCCTCCGCCCGTCGCAAGCCTTCTTCGCAGGTCCAAAATGACGAATCTGGCTTCCTCCAATCACGGCGTTGCCTCAGGCCATGATTCCCCCGGGGGGAAGCTGTGATTGGAGGATGACGTCATTTCTGACGTATAAAGAGGCTTCCGACGGCCGGGGGAATTGCTGGAGGGGCTGTCAGGATTAATACGTACGTTTTTGAAGAAAACAAGTGAAATGTCAATTTTGATGAATTAAAGTGCCCTTGTTTTTAATAGTATTATTAAACACCGAGCACAGATTCATCTAAATTGACCTTCACTTTAAAAGCCCACCTAAGCTTTCATATTCTAGTTTTACTGCAGAAATAAGCAGCACAAACTGCCAAAGGAGTAAGATGACGCTTTGTAAATATACTAGGCAACACAAAAAATAGATCTATATAAGTGCCTATGTATCTGTATGTGGTATATCATTCTTGCTATCCTACAGCCAAAAAGATAGCAAGAGCAGGAGAAGGGACTAAAGGGAGACTGTTCCCAATGATAAGGGTTAATTACCTATAGAGGTGTGTCCTCTCTTAACCTATGGGCCTCTAGTGCGCCATTTTTAAATGCAAATTGTGTAAATGGGTTTTACACAGTTGTGAATACGGCACGAAGCCGAAACGCGGATACTGTATATAGCGTTGGTCTGTGACCTGTCCATGTTTCTGCTGATGGATTTTAATAACCTGCAGATTAAAAGCTACATTTTATTTACCGCTGCCTCCAGTCTTCCCTTTTGATTTGGATGCCTTCTTGCAATTATAAAAATTATAAAAATCACAACACATCACTTTAAAGTGAAGGTCAATTTAGATGAATCAGTGCCTGGTTTTTAATAATACTATTAAAAACAAGGGCACTTTAATTTATCAAAATTGACATTTCACTTGTTTTCTTCAAAAACGTATCTTTTAATCCTGACAGTCGCTGCAGTGCTTCCTCCGCCCGTCGCAAGCCTTCTTCGCAGGTCCAAAATGACGAATCTGGCTTCCTCCAATCACGGCGTTGCATCAGGCCATGATTCCCCCGGGGGGAAGCTGTGATTGGAGGATGACGTCATTTCTGACGTATAAAGAGGCTTCCGACGGCCGGGGGAATTGCTGGAGGGGCTGTCAGGATTAATACGTACGTTTTTTGAAGAAAACAAGTGAAATGTCAATTTTGATGAATTAAAGTGCCCTTGTTTTTAATAGTATTATTAAACACCGAGCACAGATTCATCTAAATTGACCTTCACTTTAAAAGCCCACCTAAACTTTCATATTCTAGTTTTACTGCAGAAATAAGCAGCACAAACTGCCAAAGGAGTAAGATGACGCTTTGTAAATATACTAGGCAACACAAAAAATAGATCTATATAAGTGCCTATGTATCTGTATGTGGTATATCATCCTTGCTATCCTACAGCCAAAAAGATAGCAAGAGCAGGAGAAGGGACTAAAGGGAGACTGTTCCCAATAAGGGTTAATTACCTATAGAGGTGTGTCCTCTCTTAACCTATGGGCCTCTAGTGCGCCATTTTTAAATGCAAATTGTGTAAATGGGTTTTACACAGTTGTGAATACGGCACGAAGCCGAAACGCGGATACTGTATATAGCGTTGGTCTGTGACCTGTCCATGTTTCTGCTGATGGATTTTAATAACCTGCAGATTAAAAGCTACATTTTATTTACCGCTGCCTCCAGTCTTCCCTTTTGATTTGGATGCCTTCTTGCCTGAGGAAGACAGTGGCGCCTCCTGAAATCCCAGAGCCCCAATGGAGGAAAAGCTGACCGTGATACTGATGATGTGCTGGCCACGTAAGCGGATCCAGTCGGACGCACTAGTTTGGGCGGAAGTAGTGGCGCTATATGCGTCAGAAGGCTGTAAAGGATATAATCCCTAGATGCTTCCCCACGGAGGTCTTGAGGGATCCGGTGACGGTAAGGAAACCGCAAGTGGTACAGTAACATGTTTGCTGCAGAGGGGGTATTGTGGAATATAGTTGGTCTCCCCCTTGTCTTTTTCTCAACCGCACAGCTTGAAGCTGGGACATGAGCACTATCAGTACAACTAACTTTGTTTTGTATTGTGTGTGTTACCTGGATATTGGATTGTTTACCTTGTATCTAAGCCTCTGCAAACTGCCCCCTTATTTTAGTTCTTTTGACAGACATCCATTTTAGCCAATCAGAGCTAGCTCACCTAAACTCTACGTGCGTGAGTACAGTGTTATCTATATGACACACATGCCCTCACACCCTCTAGTGGTGAAAAACTGTCAAAATGCCCTGAGAGAAGAGGCGGCCTTTAAGGGCTTAGAAATTAGCATATGAACCTCCTAGGTTTAGCTTTCAACTAAGAAAACCAAGAGAAAAAAGAAAAATTGGTGATAAAAGTAAATTGGAAAATTATTATTGTGTTGCTATAGAATAAGCCTTAACTTTTTTTTTTTTAAATCAAAATCCTTTTTAAAACTCCACCCACGATTTCCATTATTTGGAGTAGTCAATCTGGGCTTTAGTTCACAGACAACAAGGTTATCCTTGGTCATAATGTTAGTATAAAGTACATTGTTTTGCAGTTGTTATCTGTTAAAGCCAATTAAGAACAGGTGTGTAGCAAGGTGAGACTTGATAAGTCAGCAGTGTACTTTTCAATTTCTGAGAAACAGAAAATCCACAATGTTTAGGGCTAGATTTAAAAAGTATAATGTTTTTTCATTATGCATAACTAAACATTTTATATGATAATCTAAAGGTGTTTATTGTTGCTTTAATGCAAATATCTCTCATTGCAAACCATATAACATGCCCCTAGCTTTAAAATTCAAATGCTAGCCTTTAAAATGGAACACAGTATATTTTTCAGCTCTCAAGCTTGGTCATGCATAGCTCTAAGTCTGTATGAGACCAGAGGCAAAAATTTAACATGGACAGGGAATCTAATGCAATCACTGGAGAGTAGGGTTGCCACCGTTTTTGGAAGAAAATACCGGCTATGCTAATTAGCATAAATTTGCATAAATAATTAAACAGCATAACACAAAAACTAAAGCTGATAGGACTGATTTTAAATGCTCATTTGTTTATAACTAGTATTCATCACACTCTGAAGAAGTTTCACTTTGACACAGGCTTTCTTTCAATATTTATTCTTTAATTTCTACATTGACAAGTCAGACCCCAGAAAGGGGTTAAAGTCAGGTCCAGGGCAGCAATGCACTACTGGTACATAGCTTAAAGGGACAGTCAAGTCAAAATTAAACGTTTAATGATTCAGATAGGGCATGCAATTTTAAACACCTTTCCAATTTACTTGTATCATCAAATTTGCATTGTACTCTTTGTTGGTATTCTTTGTTGAAAGCTAAACCTAGGTTGTCTCATAGGCAAATTTCTGATCCCTTAAAGACCACCTCTTATCTCAGTGCATTTTGACAGTTTTTCCAAGTTAGATACTGTTAGTTCATGTGTGTCATATAGGTAACAATGTGCTCACTCCCATGGAAATAGTCAGCACTGATTAGCTAAAATGCATGTCTATCAAAAGAACCAAAATAATGGGAGCAGTCTGCAAAAAGGCTTAGATACAAGGTAATCACAGAGGTAAAACGTGCATTAATATATCTGTGTTGGTTATGCAAAGCTGGGGAATTGGTATTAAAGGGATTATCTATCTTTTTAAACAATAACAATTTTGATGTAGACTGTCCCTTTAACACAGCCCGTCAGCCAATGATTAGAAGTATATGTGTGGAGGAGCCACCAATCACAAGCCATGTTGAGCTCTGGAGTGGAAAAACAGGAAATGCATTGGTGCATTAACTAAAAGCTCCTAACTCTTTGCAGGGGTTAACACACAGTAATATACAAGCAACAGTGCAATACTAAAATTAACTAAGTTACATGAAGCAACCAAGAGACAAAGGGAGTCCACAGTGTAAAAATGCACAAAGTGCTATATCTTTTATCAAGACAGAAAGAGAAAGGAAACAAAGAATACATTTCCTAAAATGATGAGACATTAAATCATTTTCTTTTTTCACTTTTAAACCTGATTTTATATTTGATCTATCTGTGTAAATAGACTCCATGTTTTACACTGGTAAAACACTAAACTGTTATTTAAATGTTAAAAGTATTTGTAATGTTTTTGTTTCTAGATAGTTTCTCTTTCACAGCACAGTTTGCTTTTATTTTGAGTAAGGTCCAGCTCTGGAAATCAGTTTATTATTTAAAGCATCTTTTGGGATACAAATGTACCCAGAACCATAACTCTGCAAATTCTCTTATAACGATATCTTCCCAACCAGCATCCCCAGGATACTAACATTATGTTATTTTATGCCTCTGTCAGCAACTACCTAATTGCTGAGCACCTTGTAAACAAACTAGTTTGCCTGCTGCACCATTTATCTTTTTGCAGACTGCAGGGGGTTGGAAGGATGGATCTGTTACCTCTTAAAGGGACACTCAATCAAAATTAAACTTTCATTATTCAGATAGAGCATGCCATTTTAAACAATTTATCAATTTACTTCCATTAACAAAATGTGCACATTCTTTTCATATTTAAACTTTTTGAGTCACTAGCTCCTACTGAGCATGTGCAAGAAAAAGTGTGTATGCATTTGTGAATGGCTGATGGCTGTCACATGGTACGTGTATGCATTTGTGAATGGCTGATGGCTTTCACATGGTACAGGGGGAGTGGAAAAAGTTATAACTTTTAAAATTGTCAGAAAAAAAATCTACTACTTATTTGAAGTTCAGACTAAGTGCTATTGCATTGTCTTGTTATCTTGCATTTGTTGATTATGCAAATCTACTGTGTTGACTGGCCCTTTAAAGTGATGGCAAAATGTAACTATTTCAAAATATGTTATCCTAGTTAATGTACAAGTATATATCACCCTTCTATTTTCCCTTTTAGTGTTTATTAAATGATT
Organism: Bombina bombina; assembly: GCF_027579735.1. Classification (NCBI taxonomy): domain Eukaryota; kingdom Metazoa; phylum Chordata; class Amphibia; order Anura; family Bombinatoridae; genus Bombina; species Bombina bombina. The sequence goes on from NC_069500.1 coordinate 1,326,609,836, forward strand.
CTGATAATAGTCCGTTCATTACTCTCTGCTCATTGGAAAGTACTATTGTCTTTTTATTTTTTAGTTGTGACATTTTCCACACCCAGCCAATCAACGTGTATGCCATAAGGCTCACATTATGGCTCACAATAAGTCTAAAGATGTAGTTTGCTACATTGATGAGGTTTAGTTCATATACATTGACAATTTGACAGTTCTTCATTTCGAAGCTAAAATTCTGAGTTGCTAGAATTCTTTTCCACGCTGAAAAAACTGTGTATAGACCCACTATGGGCTAAATGTGCATAGCTGAGTTGATAATAGAGTCATTGTTTATTTTTAAAAGAAAACAAGCCTGATGTGTAATAAAATAATTTAAATATGAATTCTGATATGTAATAATGCCCATAATGCCATAGTTCAAAATGTTATTCTTTGGTACAAATTTATTCTTTAGATATTTTGAAATACTTCATTCTTGAGTCCGATGGTAAATGTGATCCTTATTATAATTAAAGGACTAGTAAATATAGTAGAGTTGCATAATCAACAAATGTATGATAAAAACAGAATTTATGCTTACCTGATAAATTACTTTCTCCAACGGTGTGTCCGGTCCACGGCGTCATCCTTACTTGTGGGAATATCTCTTCCCCAACAGGAAATGGCAAAGAGTCCCAGCAAAGCTGGCCATATAGTCCCTCCTAGGCTCCGCCCACCCCAGTCATTCGACCGACGGACAGGAGGAAAAAATAGGAGAAACCATAGGGTGTCGTGGTGACTGTAGTTAGAGAAAATAATTCATCGGACCTGAATAAAAAACCAGGGCGGGCCGTGGACCGGACACACCGTTGGAGAAAGTAATTTATCAGGTAAGCATAAATTCTGTTTTCTCCAACATTGGTGTGTCCGGTCCACGGCGTCATCCTTACTTGTGGGAACCAATACCAAAGCTTTAGGACACGGATGAAGGGAGGGAGCAAATCAGGTTACCTAAACGGAAGGCACCACGGCTTGCAAAACCTTTCTCCCAAAAATAGCCTCCTAAGAAGCAAAAGTATCAAATTTGTAAAATTTGGCAAAAGTGTGCAGTGAAGACCAAGTCGCTGCCTTACATATCTGATCAACAGAAGCCTCGTTCTTGAAGGCCCATGTGGAAGCTACAGCCCTAGTGGAGTGAGCTGCGATTCTTTCAGGAGGCTGCCGTCCGGCAGTCTCATAAGCCAATCGGATGATGCTTTTAAGCCAAAAGGAAAGAGAGGTAGAAGTTGCTTTTTGACCTCTCCTTTTACCAGAATAGACGACAAACAGAGAAGAAGTTTGTCTGAACTCTTTTGTAGCTTCTAAGTAGAATTTTAGAGCACGGACTACATCTAAATTGTGTAGCAAACGTTCCTTCTTTGAAACTGGATTCGGACACAAAGAAGGTACAACTATCTCCTGATTAATATTTTTGTTGGAAACAACCTTTGGTAGAAAACCAGGCTTAGTACGCAAAACAACCTTATCTGAATGGAACACCAGATAGGGTGGAGTACACTGTAGAGCAGATAACTCAGAAACTCTTCTAGCAGAAGAGATAGCAACCAAAACTTTCCAAGATAACAACTTAATATCTATGGAATGTAAAGGTTCAAACGGAACCCCTTGAAGAAATGAAAAAACTAGATTTAAACTCCATGGAGGAGTCAAAGGTCTGTAAACAGGCTTGATCCTAACCAAAGCCTGAACAAATGCTTGAACATCTGGCACAACTGCCAGTCGTTTGTGTAGTAGGACAGATAAAGCAGAAATCTGTCCCTTTAGAGAACTCGCAGATAATCCTTTATCCAAACCTTCTTGTAGAAAGGAAAGAATCCTAGGAATCTTTATCTTATTCCATGGGAATCCCTTGGATTCACACCAGCAGATATATCTTTTCCATATTTTATGGTAAATCTTTCTAGTTACCGGTTTTCTGGCTTGAACCAGAGTATCTATCACGGAATCTGAAAACCCACGCTTTGATAGAATCAAGCGTTCAATCTCCAAGCCGTCAGCTGGAGGGAGACCAGATTTGGATGTTCGAATGGACCCTGAACTTTGATCCTGGCTACCAGCCTGGGAATGAGAGGAAACGGTGGAAACACATAAGCTAGGTTGAAGGTCCAAGGCGCTACTAGTGCATCCACTAGAGTCGCCTTGGGATCCCTGGATCTGGACCCGTAGCAAGGAACCTTGAAGTTCTGACGAGACGCCATCAGATCCATATCTGGAATGCCCCATAGTTGCGTCAACTGGGCAAAGATCTCCGGGTGGAGTTCCCACTCCCCCGGATGGAATGTCTGATGACTCAAATAATCCGCTTCCCAGTTTTCCACACCTGGAATGTGGATAGCAGATAGGTGGCAGGAGTGATTCTCCGCCCATTGTATTATTTTGGTCACTTCTTTCATCGCCAGGGAACTCCTTGTTCCCCCCTGATGATTGAGATATGCAACAGTCATCATGTTGTCTGATTGGAATCTTATGAATCTGGCCTTTGCTAGCTGAGGCCAAGCCCTGAGAATGTTTATCGGGAGAAGAGACTCTTCCCGAGACCACAGTCCCTGAGCTTTCAGGGATTCCCAGACCGCGCCCCAGCCCACTAAGCTGGCGTCGGTCGTGACGATGACCCACTCTGGACTGCGGAAGCTCATTCCCTGGGATAGGTGATCCTGGGTTAGCCACCAACGGAGTGAGTCTCTGGTCTTCTGATCTACTTGAATCACTGGAGACAAGTCTGTATAGTCCCCATTCCACTGTTTCATCATGCACAGTTGTAATGGTCTTAGATAAATTCGCGCAAAAGGAACTATGTCCATTGCTGCAACCATCAATCCTACTACTTCCATGCACTGAGCTACGGAAGGACGAGGAATAGAATGAAGAACTTGACAAGCGTTTAGAAGTTTTGACTTTCTGACTTCTGTCAAGAAAATCCTCATTTCTAAGGAATCTATTATTGTTCCCAAGAAGGGAACTCTTGTCGACGGAGACAGGGAACTTTTTTCTATGTTCACCTTCCATCCGTGAGATCTGAGAAAGGCCAGAACGATGTCTGAGTGAGCCTTTGCCTTTGAAAGAGACGACGCTTGTACTAGAATGTCGTCCAAGTACGGTACTACTGCAATGCCCCTTGGTCTTAGAACCGCTAGAAGGGATCCGAGTACCTTTGTGAAAATCCTTGGAGCAGTGGCTAACCCGAATGGGAGGGCCACAAACTGGTAATGTTTGTCCAGAAAGGCGAATCTTAGGAACTGATGATGTTCTTTGTGGATAGGGATATGTAGATACGCATCCTTTAGATCCATGGTAGTCATAAATTGACCTTCCTGAATTGTGGGTAGAATCGTTTGAATGGTTTCCATCTTGAACGATGGTACTCTGAGAAATTTGTTTAGGATCTTTAAATCCAGGATTGGTCAGAAAGTTCCCTCTTTTTTGGGAACTACAAACAGATTTGAGTAAAATCTCATTCCTTGTTCCGCCGTTGGAACTGGGTGTATCACTCCCATCTTTAACAGGTCTTCTACACAATGTAAGAATGTCTGTCTCTTTATTTGGTTTGAGGATAAGTGAGACATGTGGAACCTTCCCCTTGGGGGTAGTTCCTTGAATTCTAGAAGATAACCCTGAGGAACTATTTCTAGCGTCCAGGGATCCTGAACATCTCTTGCCCAAGCCTGAGCAAAGAGAGAGAGTCTGCCCCCCACTAGATCCGGTCCCGGATCGGGGGCTACTCCTTCATGCTGTTTTGTTAGCAGCGGCAGGCTTCTTGGCCTGCTTACCCTTGTTCCAGCCTTGCATCGGTTTCCAGGCTGGTTTGGTCTGTGAGGTATTACCCTCTTGCTTAGACGATGCAGAATTAGAGCCTGGTCCGTTCCTGAAATTACGAAAGGAACGAAAATTAGACTTATTCTTGGCTTTGAAAGGCCTATCTTGTGGGAGGGCGTGGCCCTTTCCCCCAGTGATGTCTGAGATAATCTCTTTCAATTCTGGCCCAAAGAGAGTTTTACCCTTGAAGGGGATATTAAGCAATTTTGTCTTGGATGATACATCCGCTGACCAAGACTTTAGCCAAAGCGCTCTGCGCGCCACAATTGCAAACCCTGAATTTTTCGCCGCTAATCTAGCTAATTGCAAAGCGGCATCTAAAATAAAAGAGTTAGCCAACTTAAGTGCGTGAACTCTGTCCATAACCTCCTCATATGGAGTCTCTCTACTGAGCGACTTTTCTAGTTCCTCGAACCAGAACCACGCTGCTGTAGTGACAGGAACAATGCACGAAATGGGTTGAAGAAGGTAACCTTGCTGTACAAAAATCTTTTTAAGCAAACCCTCCAATTTTTTATCCATAGGATCTTTGAAAGCACAATTATCCTCGATAGGAATAGTAGTGCGCTTGTTTAGAGTAGAAACTGCCCCCTCGACCTTAGGGACTGTCTGCCATAAGTCCTTTCTGGGGTCGACCATAGGAAATAATTTCTTAAATATAGGAGGGGGAACAAAAGGTATGCCGGGCTTCTTCCATTCCTTATTCACTATGTCCGCCACCCGCTTGGGTATAGGAAAAGCGTCGGGGTGCACCGGAACCTCTAGGAACTTGTCCATCTTGCATAATTTTTCTGGAATGACCAGGTTGTCACAATCATCCAGAGTAAATAACACCTCCTTAAGCAGTGCGCGGAGATGTTCTAATTTAAATTTAAATGTCACAACATCAGGTTCAGCCTGTTGGGAAATTTTTCCTGAATCTGAAATTTCCCCATCTGACAAAACCTCCCTCATGGCCCCTTCAATATTGGTGTGAGGGTATGACAGAACAATTATCATCAGCACCCTCCTGCTCTTCAGTGTTTAAAACAGAGCAATCGCGCTTTCTCTGATATGCAGGCATTTTGGATAAAATATTTGCTATGGAGTTATCCATTACAGCCGTCAATTGTTGCATGGTAATAAGCATTGGTGCGCTAGAAGTACTAGGGGCCTCCTGCGTGGGCAAAACTGGCGTAGACACAGAAGGAGATGATGTAGAACCATGTCTACTCCCTTCATCTGATGAATCATCTTGGGCAACTTCATTATCTGTGACAGTACTGTCCTTACTTTGTTTGGACGCTTTGGCACAATTATCACATAATTTAGAAGGGGGAGACACATTGACTTTCATACATATAGAACATAGCTTATCTGAAGGCACAGACATGTTAAACAGGCTTAAACTTGTCAGTAAAACACAAAAACCGTTTTAAAACAAAACCGTTACTGTCTCTTTAAATTTTAAACAGAGCACACTTTATTACTGAATATGTGAAAAAATATGAAGGAATTGTTCAAAATTTACCAAAATTTCACTACAGTGTCTTAAAGCATTAAAAGTATTGCACACCAATTTCCAGAGCTTTAACCCTTAAAATAACGAAACCGGAGCCGGTTACAGTTTTAACCCCTCTACAGTCCCAGCTACAGCCTTTGCTGCGACTCTACCAAGCCCAGAGGGGAATACGATACCAAATGACGCCTTCTAGGAACTTTTCCAACTATTTTCAGGTCCTCACACATGCATCTGCATGTCTTGCTCTCAAAAACAACTGTGCAGTAATGGCACGAAAATGAGGCTCAGCCTACAACTGGGAAGGCCCTTCCTGACTGGAAAAGGTGTCTAACATAGTGCCTGACGTTAAAAAACCTTCCCCAAGTTTATAAGTGTGAAATACCAGCATAAACATATATAAAATGCCCAAATAAAGCGATCGATTTTGCCCATAAAAGTGTCTACCAGTTTTATAGCCCATATTAAGCCCTTTATTCTGCTTGAGACTAAGAAAATGGCTTACCGGTCCCCATGAGGGGAAATGACAGCCTTCCAGCATTACACAGTCTTGTTAGAAATATGGCTAGTCATACCTTAAGCAGAAAAGTCTGCTAACTGTTTCCCCCAACTGAAGTTACTTCATCTCAACAGTCCTATGTGGAAACAGCAAAGGATTTTAGTTACTGTCTGCTAAAATCATCTTCCTCTCACAAACAGAATTCTTCATCTCTTTCTGTTTCAGAGTAAATAGTACATACCAGCACTATTTTAAAATAACAAACTCTTGATAGTAGAATAAAAAAACTACAACTAAACACCACATACTCTTAACCATCTCCGTGGAGATGTTGCCTGTGCAACGGCAAAGAGAATGACTGGGGTGGGCGGAGCCTAGGAGGGACTATATGGCCAGCTTTGCTGGGACTCTTTGCCATTTCCTGTTGGGGAAGAGATATTCCCACAAGTAAGGATGACGCCGTGGACCGGACACACCAATGTTGGAGAAAAGACAATGCAATAGCACTAAGTCTGAACTTCAAATTTCAAAGTTATGTCTATTTCCACTCCTCCTGTATCATGTGACAGCCACCAGCCAACCACAAATGCGTATACTGTATTTATATTCTGTAAATTCTTGCACATGCTCAGTAGGAGTTGGTGACTCAAAAAGTGTAACTATGAAAAGACTTTGCACATTTTGTTAATGGAAGTTGTTTAAAATTGCATTCTCCATATGAATCATGAATTTGGACTTGAGTTTTCCTTTAAGTTATATGAGAATTTTTCAATCATTATGCACAGCTTAGCAGACAAACTTTACAGCAAAACACGCTCTCCAAGAACTCGTACAATACAGATAAATAAATAACAGAATACAAAATGAACAATGCAGTCAAAACTGACGATAAATGTGCGACATGTTCAAAGGTTCTAACTCTGCCATAGTGGCCACCACGGGGAGAGTCCACCTATTCAGTCCAGGGTGAATCAATCTTGTACTTCTGTTGAACTGAGACAGAGGTTAATCCTTACATACCTTATTATACTAAAATCACCCAATAAGGAAAACACTCAAGGAAAGGATGATCAGTCTAAAAAGGGAAAAGAGGGAGGAGAACCTGAGGGAGAAGAGCAACAGAACAAGATAGGAGAAAAAGAAAGACAACATAGAATAATAATGGAAATAGGCGTAGGGGTGGGAAGAGGGGCAAGAAATATTTAATGGTGAACAGCTGCATCTTAGGGGGTAAATAAGACCCTTTAAATTTGAAAGAATAGGAAGAAGGGGAAAAATGGCTCCATTTGAACCCCCCTCGGGCAAAAACAAAATTTATGCTTACCTGATAAACTTATTTCTCTTGTGGTGTATCCAGTCCACAGATTCATCCATTACTTGTGGGATATTCTCCTTCCCAACAGGAAGCTGCAAGAGGATCACCCACAGCAGAGCTGTCTATATAGCTCCTCCCCTAACTGCCACCTCCAGTCATTCGACCGAAGACGAGCAAGAGAAAGGAGAAACTAAAGGGTGCAGTGGTAACTGTAGTTTAAAAATAAAAAACACCTGCCTTAAAATGACAGGGCGGGCCGTGGACTGGATACACCACAAGAGAAATAAATTTATCAGGTAAGCATAAATTTTGTTTTCTCTTGTAAGGTGTATCCAGTCCACGGATTCATCCATAACTTGTGGGATACCAATACCAAAGCTATAGGACACGGATGAAGGGAGGGACAAGGCAGGCGCTTAAACGGAAGGCACCACTGCCTGTAAGACCTTTCTCCCAAAAATAGCCTCCAAAGAAGCAAAAGTATCAAATTTGTAGAATTTAGAAAAAGTATGAAGCGAAGACCAAGTCGCCGCCTTACAAATCTGTTCAACAGAAGCCTCATTTTTAAAAGCCCATTTGGAAGCCACCGCTCTAGTGGAATGAACTGTAATTCTTTCAGGAGGCTGCTGGCCAGCAGTCTCATAAGCTAAGAGGATTATACTTCTTAACCAAAAAGAAAGAGAAGTTGCTGAAGCCTTTTGGCCTTTCCTCTGTCCAGAGTAGACAACAAACAATGCAGATGTTTGAAGAACATCTTTAGTAGCTTGTACGAACCACGTCAAGATTGTGTAAAAGACGTTCTTTCTTTGAAGAAGGATTAGGACACAGTGACGGAACAACAATCTCCTGATTGATATTCTTATTAGATACCACCTTAGGAAGAAACCCAGGTTTGGTACGCAAAACTACCTTATCTGCATGGAAGATCAGATAAGGGGAATCACACTGCAAGACAGATAACTCTGAAACTCTTCGAGCCGAAGAGATAGCTACCAGAAACAGAACTTTCCAAGATAAAAGCTTGATATCTATGGAATGCAGAGGTTCAAACGGAACCCCTTGAAGAACTTTAAGAACTAAATTTAAACTCCAAGGCGGAGCAACAGGTTTAAACACAGGCTTGATTCTAACTAAAGCCTGACAAAACGCCTGAACGTCTGGAACATCCGAAAGACGCTTGTGCAAAATAATAGACAGAGCAGAAATCTGTCCCTTTAAGGAACTAGCTGACAATCCCTTCTCCAATCCTTCTTGGAGAAAAGATAATATCCTGGGAATCCTGACTTTACTCCATGAGTAACCCTTGGATTCACACCAATGAAAATATTTACACCATATCTTATGATAGATTTTCCTGGTGACAGGCTTTCAAGCCTGAATTAAGGTATCAATGACCGACTCGGAGAAACCACGTTTTGATAAAATCAAGCGTTCAATCTCCAAGCAGTCAGACGCAGAGAAATTAGATTTGGATAGTTGAAAGGACCCTGAAGTAGAAGGTCCTGCCTCAGCGGTAGAGTCCATGGTGGAAGGGATGACATGTCCACCAGATCTGCATACCAAGTCCTGCGTGGCCACGCAGGTGCTATCAAAATCACCGAAGCTCTCTCCTGCTTGATCTTGGCAATCAGACGAGGGAGCAGAGGAAACGGTGGAAACACATAAGCCAGGTTGAAAGACCAAGGCGCTGCTAGAGCATCTATCAGCGCTGCCTTGGGATCTCTGGACCTGGATCCGTAACAAGGAAGCTTGGCGTTCTGACGAGACGCCATGAGATCCAGTTCTGGTTTGTCCCAAAGTTGAATCAACTGTGCAAACACCTCCGGATGGAGTTCCCACTCCCCCGGATGAAAAGTCTGTCGACTTAGAAAATCCGCCTCCCAGTTCTCTACTCCTGGGATATGGATAGCTGATAGATGGCAAGAGTGAACCTCTGCCCATAGAATTATTTTTGAAACCCCCAACATTGCTAGGGAACTCCTTGTTCCCCCTTGATGGTTGATGTAGGCTACAGTCGTGATATTGTCTGACTGAAATCTGATGAACCTGACCGCAGCTAGCTGAGGCCAAGCCTGAAGAGCATTGAATATCGCTCTTAGTTTATCGGAAGGAGTGTCTCCTCCTGAGTCCACAAGCCCTGAGCCTTCAGGGAATTCCAGACTGCACCCCAGCCCAGAAGGCTGGCATCTGTCATTACTATTGTCCAATCTGGCCTGCAGAAGGTCATACCCTTGGACAGATGGACCCGAGATAGCCACCAGAGAAGAGAATCCCTGGTCTCTTGATCCAGATTTAGTAGACGGGACAAATCTGTGTAATCCCCATTCCACTGACTGAGCATGCAGAGTTGCAGCGGTCTAAAATGTAGGCGGGCAAACGGCACTATGTCCATTGCCGCTACCATTAAGCCGATAACTTCCATACACTGAGCCACTGAAGGGCGAGAAGTAGAATAAAGAACACGGCAGGAATTTAGAAGTTTTGACAACCTGGCATCTGTCAGGTAAATCTTCATTTCTACAGAATCTATCAGAGTACCTAGGAAGGAAACTCTTGTGAGAGGGGATAGAGAACTCTTTTCTTCGTTCACTTTCCACCCATGCGACCTCAGGAATGCCAGAACAATGTCTGTATGGGACCTGGCGATTTGAAAATTCGACGCCTGTATTAGAATGTCGTCTAGGTAAGGGGCAACTGCTATACCCCGCAGGCCTTAGGACCGCTAGGAGTGACTCCAGAACCTTCGTAAAGATTCTTGGTGCCGTAGCTAACCCAAAGGGAAGAGCCACAAACGGTAATGCCTGTCTAGGAAGGCGAACCTGGAAACCGATGATGATCTCTGTGTATCGGAATGTGCAGATAAGCATAAGTCCACGGTAGTCATATATTGACCCTCCTGGATCATAGGTAGGGTGGTTCGAATAGTCTCCATCTTGAAGGATAGGACCCTGAGAAATTTGTTTAGGATCTTGAGATCTAAGATTGGTCTGAAGGTTCCCTCTTTCTTGGGAACCACAAACAGATTTGAATAGAAGCCTTGCCCCTGTTCCTCCTTTGGAACTGGGAGGATCACTCCCATAACTAGGAGGTCTTGAACACAATGTAAGAATGTCTCTCTCTTTATCTGGTTTGCAGATATTTGTGATAGATGAAATCTTCCTTTTGGGGAAGAAGCTTTGAAGTCCAGAAGATATCCCTGGGACACGATTTCCAATGCCCAGGGATCCTGGACATCTCTTGCCCAAGCCTGGGCGAAGAGAGAAAGTCTGCCCCCTACTAGATCCGTTACAGGATCGGGGGCTGATCTTTCATGCTGTCTTAGAGGCAGCAGCAGGTTTTTTGGCCTGCTTTCCTTTGTTCCAAGCCTGGTTAGGTCTCCAGACCGGCTTGGACTGGGCAAAATTTCCCTCTTGTTTTGCATTAGAGGAAGTTGAAGCTGCGCCACTCTTGAAGTTTCGAAAGGCACGAAAATTAGACTGTTTGGTCCTTAATTTGTTGGACCTATCCTGAGGAAGGGCGTGACCTTTTCCTCCAGTAATATCAGAAATGATCTCCTTCAGTCCAGGCCCGAATAGGGTCTGCCCCTTGAAGGGAATGTTGAGAAGCTTAGACTTTGAAGTAACGTCAGCTGACCAGGATTTAAGCCATATCGCCCTACGTGCCTGAATAGCAAAACCTGAGTTCTTAGCCGTTAGTTTGGTTAAATGAACAACGGCGTCAGAAACAAATGAATGGGCTAGCTTAAGAGCTTTAAGCTTGTCAAGGATATCATCCAATGGGGTTTCTACCTGTAGAGCCTCTTCTAGAGACTCAAACCAGAAGGCAGCAGCAGCAGTGACAGGGGCAATGCATGCAAGGGGCTGGAGAATAAAACCTTGTTGAATAAAAATTTTCTTAAGGTAACCCTCTAATTTTTTGTCCATTGGATCTAGAAAAGCACAACTGTCCTCGACAGGGATAGTTGTACGCTTCGCTTGAGTAGAGACTGCTCCCTCCACCTTAGGGACCGTTTGCCACAAGTCCCGTGTAGCGGCATCTATGAGAAACATCTTTTTAAAAACAGGAGGGGGAGAGAATGGTACACCTGGTCTATCCCATTCCTTAGTAATAATTTCTGAAAACCTCTTAGGTATTGGAGAAACATCAGTGTAAACAGGCACTGCGTAGTATGTATCCAATTTACACAATTTCTCTGGGACTACAATGTCGTCACAGTCATCCAGAGTTGCTAAAACCTCCCTGAGCAACATGCGGAGGTGTTCAAGCTTAAATTTAAATGAAGACATATCAGAATCAGGTTGAAGTGTCTTCCCTGAGTCAGAAAAATCACCCACAGATAGAAGCTCTCCTTCTTCAGCTTCTGCACATTGTGAGGGTATATCAGACATAGCTACTAAAGCGTCAGAGAGCTCTGTATTTGTTCTAGCCCCAGAGCTGTCTCACTTTCCTTGTAACCCTGGCAGTTTGGACAATACTTCTGTAAGAGTATGATTCATAACTGCCGCCATGTCTTGTAAAGTATACGCAATGGGCGCACTAGATGTACTTGGCACCCCTTGAGCGGGAGTTAAAGGCTCTGACACGTGGGAAGAGTTAGTCGGCATAACTTCCCCCTTGTCAATTTCCTCTGGTGATAAATCTTTTAAAGCCAGAATATGATCTTTATAACATAGTAAGATCAGTGCATTTGGTACACATTCTAAGAGGGGGTTCCACAATGGCTTCTAAACATAATGAACAAGGAGTTTCCTCTATGTCAGACATGTTTAACAGACTAGTAATGAGACCAGCAAGCTTTGAAAACACTTTAATTAATGTGAAAAAGCAGAATATAAAAAACGGTACTGTGCCTTTAAGGGAAAAAACCAAACACAAAAACGGCAAAACAGTGAAAAAAGCAGTTAACTCTATGAAATTTTTACAGTGTATATACTAGACTAAAATAGCATTGCACCCACTTGAAAATGGATGATTAACCCCTCAGGTTAAAAAACGAAGCAAAAAAACGGTAAAAACAGTTATAACAGTCACAAGCAAACTGCCACAGCTATACTGTGGCTCCTACCTTCCCATAAAACGACTTTTGTAGGCACAAAAACCCTTTACAGAGATCCAATATGTCAGGGGACTCCTTCAGGGAAGCTGGATGTCTCAGAATGTAAAAACAACTGCGCAATTAGAGCACGAAAATAGGCCCCTCCTACCATGCACTCAAAGTCAGAGGGCCTTAAAAAACTATTCCTAGGAGTAAAATAACAGCCATGTGGAAAACTAGGCCCCAAATAAAGATTTATCACCTCAGTAAAAAACGTTCTTTATATATATGCAAACGTTTTACATACTAACCCATAGTAGAAAGTAATATGAAAATTACCCTTTACTGCAAGCATGATGCCAGTCGTTTATTAAATCACTGCAATCAGGCTTACCTTAACTATATCAGGCACTGTCAGCATTTTCTAGTTCTTATCATCCTCTAGAAAATAATATACTGAACATACCTCAGGGCAGTTAATTCTGCAGGCCGTTCTCCCAGCTGAAGTTTCCTCATACTCTTCAGTTATGTGTGAGAACAGCAGTGGACCTTACTTACAACCTGCTAAGATCATCAAAAACCTCAGGCAAATTCTTCATCTAATTTCTGCCTGAGGTAAAAAAACAGTACAACGCCGGCACCGTTTAAAAATAACAAACTTTTGATTGAAGATAAACTACACTAATTCACCACATCTATCTAGCTACTTCCCTTGTCGAGAGCTGCAAGAGAATGACTGGGGGTGGCAGTTAGGGGAGGAGCTATATAGACAGCTCTGCTGTGGGTGATCCTCTTGCAGCTTCCTGTTGGGAAGGAGAATATCCCACAAGTAATGGATGAATCCGTGGACTGGATACACCTTACAAGAGAAAGTTTCTTTTTAGGCAATCATCTGCATCTTACAGGGACAAAAGTCACCTCTTTTAAATAAGGGTACTCATATGCTTCTAAGTGGTGAGGGTTTGTGATATAGACTGTAAAAGAGACCCCCCTTCTGCACCACTGACATAAAGTAACTCTCTTCCTGGTCATTTCCTCAGTCTGTGACTTCATCATACGTCTACATGGTGACTTAAAGGGACATTATACACTAAATTTTTCTTTGCATAAATGTTTTGTAGATGATCCATTCATATAGCCCATACAGGGTTTTTTTTTAAAAATGTATAGTTTTGCTTATTTTTAAATAACATTGCGCTGATTTTCAGACTCCTAACCAAGCCCCAAAGTTTTAGAAGAATACTGATGTATACCTACTCCAGCTTACTCCTGTTTGTGTAAATAGTATTTTCATATGGAGCGGAAGGGGGGGGGGGGGGGTGTCTGCTTTTTTTTTGCTATAGAAACACTTTAACCTTTTCAACAGTGCTAAACCGGGAGCTTCAAAGTAAGTTTTTAAATGGTTTAATACTGGATTTTTTAGATCAGTATCTGTGCATATTATTCTTTATAGTAATGTCTATTAAATGCAGTTAAATGAAAATTGGTGTATACTGTCCCTTTAAACCCACAGCACTGAGCATGGGTGAGGGCCATAATGCTGACAGTGTGCTTTTGCTTGTAGTTAAATGAGCATTCCCCCTGTGATTTTTGTAATGAAAATAAAAATGTAATCAACATTAATTATTTTGCACTGTGTTCCACTCTCCCAAGACATCTTGGAGCTCAAATTCTGTAAAAACAGAATTTATGTTTACCTGATAAATTACTTTCTCCAACGGTGTGTCCGGTCCACGGCGTCATCCTTACTTGTGGGATATTCTCTTCCCCAACAGGAAATGGCAAAGAGCCCAGCAAAGCTGGTCACATGATCCCTCCTAGGCTCTGCCTTCCCCAGTCATTCGACCGACGTAAAGGAGGAATATTTGCATAGGAGAAATCATATGATACCGTGGTGACTGTAGTTAGAGAAAATAAATCATCAGACCTGATTAAAAAACCAGGGCGGGCCGTGGACCGGACACACCGTTGGAGAAAGTAATTTATCAGGTAAACATAAATTCTGTTTTCTCCAACATAGGTGTGTCCGGTCCACGGCGTCATCCTTACTTGTGGGAACCAATACCAAAGCTTTAGGACACGGATGATGGGAGGGAGCAAATCAGGTCACCTAGATGGAAGGCACCACGGCTTGCAAAACCTTTCTCCCAAAAATAGCCTCAGAAGAAGCAAAAGTATCAAATTTGTAAAATTTAGTAAAAGTGTGCAGTGAAGACCAAGTCGCTGCCTTACATATCTGATCAACAGAAGCCTCATTCTTGAAGGCCCATGTGGAAGCCACGGCCCTAGTGGAATGAGCTGTGATTCTTTCAGGAGGCTGCCGTCCGGCAGTCTCATAAGCCAATCTGATGATGCTTTTAAGCCAAAAAGAGAGAGAGGTAGAAGTTGCTTTTTGACCTCTCCTTTTACCAGAATAAACAACAAACAAGGAAGATGTTTGTCTGAAATCCTTTGTAGCCTCTAAATAGAATTTTAGAGCACGAACTACATCCAAATTGTGCAACAAACGTTCCTTCTTTGAAACTGGATTCGGACACAAAGAAGGCACGACTATCTCCTGGTTAATATTTTTGTTAGAAACAACTTTCGGAAGAAAACCAGGTTTAGTACGCAAAACCACCTTATCTGCATGGAACACCAGATAAGGAGGAGAACACTGCAGAGCAGATAACTCTGAAACTCTTCTAGCAGAAGAAATTGCAACCAAAAACAAAACTTTCCAAGATAATAACTTGATATCAACGGAATGTAGGGGTTCAAACGGAACCCCCTGAAGAACTAAATTGAGACTCCAAGGAGGAGTCAAAGGTTTGTAAACAGGCTTGATTCTAACCAGAGCCTGAACAAAAGCTTGAACATCTGGCACAGCCGCCAGCTTTTTGTGAAGTAAAACAGATAAAGCAGAAATCTGTCCCTTCAAAGAACTTGCAGATAATCCGTTCTCCAAACCTTCTTGAAGAAAGGATAGAATCTTAGGAATTTTTATCTTGTTCCATGGGAATCCTTTAGATTCACACCAACAGATATATTTTTTCCATATTTTATGGTAGATTTTTCTAGTTACAGGCTTTCTAGCCTGAACAAGAGTATCAATGACAGAATCTGAGAACCCTCGCTTTGATAAAATCAAGCGTTCAATCTCCAAGCAGTCAGTTGGAGTGAGGCCAGATTCGGATGTTCGAACGGACCTTGAACAAGAAGGTCCTGTCTCAAAGGTAGCTTCCATGGTGGAGCCGATGACATATTCACCAGATCTGCATACCAAGTCCTGCGTGGCCACGCAGGAGCTATCAAGATCACCGATACCCTCTCCTGTTTGATCCTGGCTACCAGCCTGGGAATGAGAGGAAATGGTGGGAACACATAAGCTAGTTTGAAGCTCCAAGGTGCTACTAGTGCATCCACTAGAGTCGCCTTGGGATCCCTGGATCTGGACCCGTAGCAAGGAACCTTGAAGTTCTGACGAGACGCCATCAGATCCATGTCTGGAATGCCCCATAATTGAATTATTTGGGCAAAGATTTCCGGATGGAGTTCCCACTCCCCCGGATGAAATGTCTGACGACTCAGAAAATCCGCTTCCCAATTTTCCACTCCTGGGATGTGGATTGCAGACAAGTGGCAGGAGTGAGTCTCCGCCCATTGAATTATTTTGGTCACTTCTTCCATCGCCAGGGAACTCCTTGTTACCCCCTGATGGTTGATATACGCAACAGTCGTCATGTTGTCTGATTGAAACCGTATGAATTTGGCCTTTGCTAGCTGAGGCCAAGCCTTGAGAGCATTGAATATCGCTCTCAGTTCCAGAATATTTATCGGGAGAAGAGATTCTTCCCGAGACCAAAGACCCTGAGCTTTCAGGGGCTCCCAGACCGTGCCCCAGCCCACCAGACTGGCGTCGGTCGTGACAATGACCCACTCTGGTCTGCGGAAGCTCATCCCTTGTGACAAGTTGTCCAGGGTCAGCCACCAACGGAGTGAATCTCTGGTCCTCTGATCTACTTGTATCGTCGGAGACAAATCTGTATAATCCCCATTCCACTGACTGAGCATGCACAGTTGTAATGGTCTTAGATGAATTCGCGCAAAAGGAACTATGTCCATTGCCGCCACCATCAAACCTATTACTTCCATGCACTGCGCTATGGAAGGAAGAGGAACAGAATGAAGTACTTGACAAGAGCTTAGAAGTTTTGATTTTCTGGCCTCTGTCAGAAAAATTCTCATTTCTAAGGAGTCTATTATTGTTCCCAAGAAAGGAACTCTTGTTGACGGAGATAGAGAACTTTTTTCTACGTTCACTTTCCACCCGTGAGATCTGAGAAAGGCCAGGACAATGTCCGTATGAGCCTTTGCTTGTGGTAGAGACGACGCTTGAATCAGTATGTCGTCCAAGTAAGGTACTACTGCAATGCCCCTTGGTCTTAGCACCGCTAGAAGGGACCCCAGTACCTTTGTGAAAATTCTTGGAGCAGTGGCTAATCCGAATGGAAGTGCCACAAACTGGTAATGCTTGTCCAGAAAGGCGAACCTTAGGAACCGATGATGTTCCTTGTGGATAGGAATATGTAGATACGCATCCTTTAAATCCACCGTGGTCATGAATTGACCTTCCTGGATGGTAGGAAGAATTGTCCGAATGGTTTCCATTTTGAACGATGGAACCTTGAGAAATTTGTTTAGGATCTTGAGATCTAAGATTGGTCTGAATGTTCCCTCTTTTTTGGGAACTATGAACAGATTGGAGTAGAATCCCATCCCTTGTTCTCCTAATGGAACAGGATGAATCACTCCCATTTTTAACAGGTCTTCTACACAATGTAAGAATGCCTGTCTTTTTATGTGGTCTGAAGACAATTGAGACCTGTGGAACCTTCCCCTTGGGGGTAGCTCCTTGAATTCCAGAAGATAACCTTGGGAGACTATTTCTAGCGCCCAAGGATCCAGAACATCTCTTGCCCAAGCCTGAGCGAAGAGAGAAAGTCTGCCCCCCACCAGATCCGGTCCCGGATCGGGGGCCAACATCTCATGCTGTCTTGGTAGCAGTGGCAGGTTTCTTGGCCTGCTTACCTTTGTTCCAGCCTTGCATTGGCCTCCAGGCTGGCTTGGTTTGAGAAGTATTACCCTCTTGCTTAGAGGATGTAGAACTTGAGGCTGGTCCGTTTCTGCGAAAGGGACGAAAATGTGGTTTATTTTTAGCCTTAAAAGACCTATCCTGAGGAAGGGCGTGGCCCTTACCCCCAGTGATATCTGAAATAATCTCTTTCAAGTCGGGGCCAAACAGCGTTTTCCCCTTGAAAGGTATGTTAAGCAATTTGTTCTTGGAGGACGCATCCGCTGACCAAGACTTTAGCCAAAGCGCTCTGTGTGCCACAATAGCAAACCCTGAATTTTTCGCCGCTAATCTAGCTAATTGCAAAGTGGCGTCTAAGGTAAAAGAGTTAGCCAACTTAAGTGCTTGAACTCTGCCCATAACCTCCTCATAAGAGGATGCTTGATTGAGCGACTTTTCTAGTTCCTCGAACCAGAAACACGCTGCTGTAGTGACAGGAACAATGCATGAAATTGGTTGTAGAAGGTAACCTTGCTGAACAAACATCTTTTTAAGCAAACCCTCTAATTTTTTGTCCATAGGATCTTTAAAAGCACAACTATCTTCTATAGGGATAGTGGTGCGTTTGTTTAGAGTAGAAACCGCCCCCTCGACCTTGGGGACTGTCTGCCATAAGTCCTTCCTGGGGTCGACCATAGGAAATAATTTCTTAAATATAGGGGGAGGGACAAAGGGTATGCCGGGCCTTTCCCATTCTTTATTTACAATGTCCGCCACCCGCTTGGGTATAGGAAAAGCTTCGGGGGGCACCGGGACCTCTAGGAACCTGTCCATTTTACATAATTTCTCTGGAATGACCAAATTGTCACAATCATCCAGAGTAGATAACACCTCCTTAAGCAGAGCGCGGAGATGTTCCAATTTAAATTTAAATGTAATAACATCAGGTTCAGCTGGTTGAGAAATTTTTCCTGAATCTGAAATTTCTCCCTCAGACAAAACCTCCCTAGCCCCTTCAGACTGGTGTAAGGGCATGTCAGAACCATTATCATCAGCGTCCTCATGCTCTTCAGTATCTAAAACAGAGCAGTCGCGCTTTCGCTGATAAGTGGGAATTTTGGCTAAAATGTTTTTAATAGAATTATCCATTACAGCCGTTAATTGTTGCATAGTAAGGAGGATTGGCGCACTAGATGTACTAGGGGCCTCCTGAGTGGGCAAGACTGGTGTAGACATAGAAGGGGATGATGCAGTACCATGCTTACTCCCCTCACTTAAGGAATCGTTTTGGGCAACATTATTATCAGTGGTATCATTGTCCCTACTTTGTTTGTCACATTTATCACATATATTTAAATGGATAGGAACCTTGGCTTCCGAACATACAGATCATCGTCTATCTGGTAGTTCAGACATGTTAATAGGCATAAACTTGGTAACAAAGCACAAAAAACGTTTTAAAATAAAACCGTTACTGTCTCTTTAAATTTTAAACTGAACACACTTTTTTACTGAATATACGCAAAAGTATGAAGGAAATGTTCAAAATTCACCAAAATTTCACCACAGTGTCATAAAGCCTTAACAGTATTGCACACCAAATTTGAAAGCTTTAACTCTTAAAATAACGGAACCAGAGCCGTTTTTACATTTAACCCCTATACAGTCCCTGGTATCTGCCCAGAGGGGAATACGATACCAAATGACGCCTTCAATAAGCTTTTTCAGTGGATCTGAGCTCCTCACACATGCATCTGCATGCCTTGCTTCTCAAAAACAACTGCGCATTAGTGGCGCGAAAATGAGGCTCTGCCTATGACTAGAAAAGGCCCCCAGTGAAAAAGGTGTCCAATACAGTGCCTGTCCGTTTTTTTAACAATTTGCCAAGATTAAAATAACTCTCCTAAGTTATAAACCATTAAACATGCTTATATAGTAAACGTTTTGGCCCAGAAAAATGTCTACCAGTCTTTAAAGCCCTTGTGAAGCCCTTGTATTCTTATATTGAAAAATAAGAAAATGGCTTACCGGATCCCATAGGGAAAATGACAGCTTCCAGCATTACCAAGTCTTGTTAGAAATGTGTCATACCTCAAGCAGCCAAAGTCTGCTCACTGTTTCCCCCAACTGAAGTTAATTCCTCTCAACAGTCCTGTGTGGAAACAGCCATCGATTTTAGTAACGGTTGCTAAAATCATTTTCCTCTTACAAACAGAAATCTTCATCTCTTTTCTGTTTCAGAGTAAATAGTACATACCAGCACTATTTTAAAATAACAAACTCTTGATTGAAGAATAAAAACTACATTTAAACACCAAAAAACTCTGAGCCATCTCTGTGGAGATGTTGCCTGTGCAACGGCAAAGAGAATGACTGGGGAAGGCGGAGCCTAGGAGGGATCATGTGACCAGCTTTGCTGGGCTCTTTGCCATTTCCTGTTGGGGAAGAGAATATCCCACAAGTAAGGATGACGCCGTGGACCGGACACACCTATGTTGGAGAAATAGGTATGCGGCATATTTAATCGACCTGGCTACATACTAAACATTGATTGCTTTGAACCAAGCACAGCTTGCCTGAAAGGGACAGTAAAAACCTTGTAATTACAAGACATTTTTTTTAAAATGGCATCTATTACTTAAGATATTATATCCATTCCAAGCCCCATTTGTGCCAAAATTACAAAGCATGGTCATATGTTTATTTGGAAGGGCACCCATCCTAGAATAAACAGGAATACACTATACCGTCCCCTGCATGAAGGTGGAGGTTCCAAATCTGCAAATGTATAGAGAGGTAGTCTTTTTGCAAAAAAACATCATTTATGCTTACCTGATAAATTTATTTCTCTTGTAGTGTATCCAGTACACGGATCATCCATTACTTGTGGGATATTCTCCTTCCCAACAGGAAGTTGCAAGAGGATCACCCACAGCAGAGCTGCTATATAGCTCCTCCCCTAACAGCCATATCCAGTCATTCGACCGAAACTAGCCGAGAAAGGAGAAACCATAGGGTGCAGTGGTGACTGTAGTTTAAAATTTAGACCTGCCTTAAAAGGACAGGGCGGGCCGTGGACTGGATACACCACAAGAGAAATAAATTTATCAGGTAAGCATAAATTATGTTTTCTCTTGTTAGGTGTATTCAGTCCACGGATCATCCATTACTTGTGGGATACCAATACCAAAGCTAAAGTACACGGATGAAGGGAGGGACAAGGCAGGTACTTAAACGGAAGGGACCACTGCCTATAGAACCTTTCTCCCAAAAATAGCCTCCGAAGAAGCAAAAGTATCAAATTTGTAAAATTTTGAAAAGGTATGAAGCGAAGACCAAGTCGCCGCTTTGCAAATCTGTTCAACAGAAGCCTCATTTTTAAAGGCCCAGGTGGAAGCCACAGCTCTAGTAGAATGAGCTGTAATCCTTTCAGGGGGCTGCTGACCAGCAGTCTAATAGGCTAAGCGTATTACGCTCCGAAGCCAAAAAGAAAGAGAGGTTGCCGAAGCCTTTTGACCTCTCCTCTGTCCAGAGTAAACAACAAACAGGGAAGATGTTTGACGAAAATCTTTAGTCGCTTGTAAGTAAAACTTTAAAGCACGGACTACGTCCAAATTATGTAAAAGACATTCCTTCTTTGAAGAAGGATTAGGACACAATGATGGAACAACAATCTCTTGATTGATATTCTTGTTGGAAACTACCTTAGGTAAAAACCCAGGTTTTGTACGCAGAACTACTTTATCTGTATGGAAAATCAGATAAGGAGAATCACATTATAAAGCTGATAACTCAGAGACTCTACGAGCCGAGGAAATAGCCATCAAAAACAGAACTTTCCAAGATAAAAGTTTGATATCAATGGAATGAAGGGGTTCAAACGGAACTCCTTGAAGAACCTTAAGAACAAAGTTTAAGCTCCATGGAGGAGCAACAGGTTTAAACACAGGCTTAATTCTAACCAAAGCCTGACAAAATGCCTGGACGTCTGGAACCTCTGTCAGATGCTTGTGCAAAAGGATAGACAGAGCAGAAATCTGTCCCTTTAAAGAACTAGCTGATAATCCTTTATCCAAACCCTCTTGGAGAAAGGACAATATCCTAGGAATCCTAACCTTAGTCCATGAGTAATTCTTGGATTCACACCAATGAAGATATTTGCGCCATATCTTATGGTAGATTTTCCTGGATACAGGCTTTCCTGCCTGTATTAAGGTATCAATGACTGACTCGGAGAAGCCACGCCTTGATAAAATCAAGCGTTCAATCTCCAGGCAGTCAGTCTCAGAGAAATTAGATTTGGATGATTGAAAGGACCTTGTAGTAGAAGGTCTTGTCTCAGAGGCAGAGGCCAAGGTGAAAAGGATGACATGTCCACCAGGTCTGCATACCAGGTCCTGCGTGGCCACGCAGGCGCGATCAAGATCACCGATGCTCTCTCCTGTTTGATTTTGGCAATCAGTCGAGGGAGCAGAGGAAACGGTGGAAACACATAAGCCAGGTTGAAGAACCACGGTGCTGCTAGAGCATCTATCAGCGTTGCTTCTGGGTCCCTGGACCTGGATCCGTAACAAGGAAGCTTGGCGTTCTGGCGAGACGCCATGAGATCCAATTCTGGTGTGCCCCAACGATGAACCAATTGAGCAAACACCTCCGGATGGAGTTCCCACTCCCCCGGATGAAAAGTCTGACGACTTAGAAAATCCGCCTCCCAGTTCTCTACACCTGGGATATGGATCGCTGATAGATGGCAAGAGTGAGTCTCTGCCCAGCGAATTATCTTGGAGACTTCTAACATCGCTAGGGAGCTCCTGGTCCCCCCTTGATGGTTGATGTAAGCCACAGTCGTGATGTTGTCCGACTGAAATCTGATGAACCTCAGGGTTGCTAACTGAGGCCAAGCTAGAAGAGCATTGAATATTGCTCTTAACTCCAGAATATTTATTGGGAGGAGTTTCTCCTCCTGAGTCCACGATCCCTGAGCCTTCAGGGAATTCCAGACTGCACCCCAACCTAGAAGGCTGGCATCTGTTGTTACAATTGTCCAACCTGGCCTGCGAAAGGTCATACCTTTGGACAGATGGACCCGAGATAGCCACCAGAGAAGAGAATCTCTGGTCTCTTGATCCAGATTTAGCAGAGGGGACAAATCTGTGTAATCCCCATTCCACTGACTGAGCATGCATAATTGCAGCGGTCTGAGATGTAGGCGCGCAAATGGCACTATGTCCATCGCTGCTACTATTAAGCCGATCACTTCCATGCACTGAGCCACCGAAGGGCGCGGAATGTAGTGAAGAACACGGCAGGAATTTAGAAGCTTTGATAACCTTGACTCCGTCAGGTAAATTTTCATTTCTACAGAATCTATCAGAGTTCCTAGGAAGGAAACCCTTGTGAGGGGTGATAGAGAACTCTTTCCCTCGTTCACTTTCCACCCATGCGACCTCAGAAATGCCAACACTATGTCCGTATGAGATTTGGCAATTTGGAAGTTTGACGCCTGTATCAGGATGTCGTCTAGATAAGGGGCCACTGCTATGCCCCGTGGTCTTAGGACCGCCAGAAGAGACCCCAGAACCTTTGTAAAAATTCTTGGGGCTGTAGCTAACCCGAAGGGAAGAGCCACAAACTGGTAATGCCTGTCTAGAAAGGCAAACCTTAGGAACCGATGATGATCTTTGTGAATCGGTATGTGAAGGTAAGCTCCTTCAAATCCACTGTGGTCATGTACTGACCCTCCTGGATCATAGGTAGGATTGTCCGAATATTTTCCATTTTGAACGATGGAACTCTGAGGAATTTGTTTAAGATCTTTAGATCCAAAATTGGTCTGAAGGTTCCCTCTTTTTTGGGAACCACAAACAGATTTGAATAAAATCCCTGTCCTTGTTCCATCTGTGGAACTGGATGGATCACTCCCATTATTAGGAGGTCTTGCACACAGCATAAGAATGCCTCTTTCTTTATCTGGTTTACAGATAATCTCGAAAGGTGAAATCTCCCATGTGGGGGGGGAAGCTTTGAAGTCCAGAAGATATCCCTGAGATATGATCTCCAACGCCCAGGGATCCTGAACATCTCTTGCCCACGCCTGGATGAAGAGAGAAAGTCTGCCCCCTACTAGATCCGTTGCCGGATAGGGGGTCGTTCCTTCATGCTGTTTTAGAGGCAGCAGCAGGCTTTCTGGCCTGCTTGCCTTTGCTCCAGGCCTGGTTAGATTTCCAGGCCGGCTTGGATTGCGCAAAAGTTCCCTCTTGTTTTGTAGCAGAGGAAGTTGATGCTGCACCTGCCTTGAAGTTTCGAAAGGCACGAAAATTAGACTGTTTGGCCCTTGATTTGGCCCTGTCCTGAGGAAGGGTATGACCCTTACCTCCAGTAATGTCAGCAATAATTTCCTTCAAACCAGGCCCGAATAGAGTCTGCCCCTTGAAGGGAATGTTAAGTAATTTAGACTTTGAAGTCACGTCAGCTGACCAAGATTTAAGCCATAGCGCCCTACGCGCCTGGATGGCGAATCCAGAATTCTTAGCCGTTAGTTTAGTCAAATGAACAATGGCATCAGAAACAAAAGAATTAGCTAGCTTAAGTGTTCTAAGCTTGTCAAGTATTTCAGTCAATGGAGTAGCTGTCTGAAAGGCCTCTTCCAGAGACTCAAACCAGAACGCCGCAGCAGCAGTGACAGGAGCAATGCATGCAAGGGGCTGCAGGATAAAACCTTGTTGAATAAACATTTTCTTAAGGTAACCTAATTTTTTATCCATTGGATCTGAAAAAGCATAACTGTCCTCGACAGAGATAGTGGTACGCTTTGCTAAAGTAGAAACTGCTCCCTCCACCTTAGGGACCGTCTGCCATAAGTCCCGTGTGGTGGCGTCTATTGGAAACATTTTCTAAAAATAGGAGGGGGGGAAAACGGCACACCGGGTTTGTCCCACTCCTTAGTAATAATTTCTGTAAACCTTTTAGGTATTGGAAAAACGTCAGTACACACCGGCACTGCGTAGTATTTATCCAGTCTACACAATTTCTCTGGCACTGCAATTGTGTCACAGTCATTCAGAGCAGCTAAAACCTCTCCAAGCAACACCCGGAGGTTCTCAAGCTTAAATTTAAAAGTAGACATATCTGAATCAGGTTTCGCCTAGTCAGAGACGTCACCCACAGACTGAAGCTCTTCCTCAGCTTCTGCATATTGTGACGCAGTATCAGACATGGGCCTTAAAACATCTGCGCGCTCTGTATTACGTCTAACCCCAGAGCTATCGCGCTTTCCTCTGAATTCAGGCAGTCTGGCTAATACCGCTGACAGCGTATTATCCATGATTGCCGCCATGTCCTGCAAAGTAATCGCTATGGGCGTCTTTGATGTACTTGGCGCCATTTTAGCGTGAGTCCCTTGAGCGGGAGTCAAAGGGTCCGACACGTGGGGAGAGTTAGTCGGCATAACTTCCCCCTTGTCAGAATCCTCTGGTGATAATTCTTTTAAAGACAACAGCTGATCTTTATTGTTTAAAGTGAAATCAATACATTTAGTACACATTCCTATGGGGTTCCACCATGGCTTTTAAACATAATGAACAAGGAGTTCCCTCTATGTCAGACATGTTTTTACAGACTAGCAATGAGACTAGCAAGCTTGGAAAACACTTTAAATCAAGTTAACAAGCAATATAAAAAACGTTACTGTGCCTTTAAGAGAAACAAATTTTGCCAAAATTTGAAATAACAGTGAAAAAAGGCAGTCAAACTAACGAAATTTTTACAGTGTATTACAGAGCATTGCACCCACTTGCAAATGGATGATTAACCCCTTAATACAAAAAACAGATTAACAAAACGAAAAATGTTTTTTAAACAGTCATAACTGCCACAGCTCCTACTTTTGAAGCCTTTTGAGCCCTTCAGAGATGTCCTATAGCATGCAGGGGACTGCTGAGGGAAGCTGAATGTCACAGTTTGTAATTTTAACTGCACCAACTGTAACTTTTATACTATAACAGTGGAAAGCCTCAGGAAACTGATTCTAGGCAAAAATAAAGCCAGCCATGTGGAAAAAACTAGGCCCCAATAAGTTTTATCACCAAAGCATATATAAAAACGATTAAACATGCCAGCAAACGTTTTATATTCCACATTAATCAGAGTCTATACCTCTGATAGCAAGCCTGATACTAGTCGCTATTAAATCACTGTATTTAGGCTTTAACTTACATTAATCCGGTATCAGCAGCATTTTCTAGCAAATTCCATCCCTAGAAAAACTTAACTGCACATACCTTATTGCAGGATACCCTGCACGCCATTCTCCCTCTGAAGTTACCTCACTCCTCAGACATATGTGAGAACGGCAGTGGATCTTAGTTACTTCTGCTAAGATCATAGAAAAACGCAGGCAGATTCTTCTTCTAAATGCTGCCTGAGATAAAATAGTACACTTCGGTACCATTTAAAAACAATAAACTTTTGATTGAAGAAAAAACTAACTATATTTTACCCCTTTCCTCTTACTACCTCCAGCTATGTTGAGAGCTTGCAAGAGAATGACTGGATATGGCAGTTAGGGGAGGAGCTATATAGCAGCTCTGCTGTGGGTGATCCTCTTGCAACTTCCTGTTGGGAAGGAGAATATCCCACAAGTAATGGATGATCCGTGGACTGGATACACCTAACAAGAGAAAAATATACAATTGTGTACTGGACCA
Organism: Bombina bombina; assembly: GCF_027579735.1. Lineage (NCBI taxonomy): Eukaryota > Metazoa > Chordata > Amphibia > Anura > Bombinatoridae > Bombina > Bombina bombina. The sequence goes on from NC_069500.1 coordinate 1,326,635,775, forward strand.
GATAAAACTTGGTGCCAAATTGAAATGCATATGGGTGTTATGATGCAACTATTTCTGATCTGATCCCACTGGGATTACACCAACCACATGCACCCTCATTTATAGAGGCAACTTTTCCTCACTTTAGCCTTAAGAGGCAGCCAAATTAAAAAGGTCAATTAATTTCTTAGGCTCTGAATTCTGCAATGTTTTTATTGTAAATTTACTCGAGAAAGGCAATTTAACTATTTTTTATTACATTTGCTTGAAGAAACATCTGTTGAGAGTCTTCAATAGAGCATTTTTTGGAATTCATCACAGCTTCCTAGTGAGTACATTCCTTTCTATGGTTTGCACTTCCTCCTAGAAGGTCCACGAGGAGAGTGCCGAGGTTACCTACCTGCAAGGCTGTCACTGCCATTTGAACACTTGTCTGAATTTCGCAAAACTGGTTTAGTTAACACCAACCAAGCAATTTCTTCTCAACTCACAAGGAGAGATCAAATATTATAAGACCTGTAACTTCTTCAAGAAATTATGTCAATCCAACATGTAAATAAAATGATCCCTTTCATGGTCTATCTTAAACTTGCCTTCATCAGCACAATTAACCTTGTACACTAACTTGAGGCAGAAATCCATCTTTCAATCAACAGCAAAATCCTCTGTGTCAGATGGCATTATGGAAACCAACTTGAAGCATTTTTACGCGTTGGTACTTGACCCCTCAATTACTTAAATGTATATTCCCAACAGCTACTAACCCTTGCTGAAAAGGATGCGGTGCAAAGGGAACACTATGTCACATATGGTGGACATGCCAAATAATACCTTTTTGCTCGCCCCTCCTAAAAAAATAGTTTTTTAACGTGAAGGTAAACTTTGGTGAATGAAATCCGGCTTCCTCCAATCACAGCTTTCCCCCCAGGGTAAAATTGCCTGAGGCCATGCTGTGATTGGAGGAAGCCGGATTAGTCATTGCTGATGTGTGAAGAGAGGATTTCCAGGAGGGGGAAGCTGCTCTGGCTGTGAAAAGAAAAAAAAGGTACGTTTTTAATCAAAACAGCTGCTTTGTAGCTAGATTGTATTTTTAACTCCTCCCACCCGGCGCGCTGTTCAGAGGAAGATGATTCCATTATAAAGCCAGCAGAGGTTGGTATAGTCTTGGCTTGAAATAGGGGAATTGAAGCATATAAAAAAAGAAAATCTTAAAAAAATGTTTTTCTCATATTTCATTTATTTTCTTCCCTTTACCTGTTTTATTGTAGTATTTTCCTAATGCCTTCAGATGGAAGACTTACATCACTGTTTGTCTTCCTCCCCTCCATCTTTTTTTTTTTAAAATTAAATATGAATTATTTTTTATTCTAATAATTTTCCTGCGCACAAAGCCATTGCACCTGAATTCCAGTAATTGCCATCCAGCAGATCAGCCATATCCCACCAGTATTATAGTAATTGATAGTAACATCAGTCGTGGTTAGCTCACATCCATATTGAGAGCTTTCTGATATAAACTTAATTTATGACTCCAATTTCTGTCCATGATCATAAGTAGTTTTGAATAAATCCTAACCGGACTTGGAAGTCTTGTGGTCCTTTTAAACATAATTATTTTTTTCCCCACTTTCTACCTCTCTGTTTCAAGTTTAAAAGTTGGCACTCACCCTTCATCTGTCATTTGGAAGTATTCTCTCAGTTCTGTCATTCAGTTAGTTAAATCCAAAAAATAATTCTTAAAAATGTGTAAATATATACATAATGTAAACTTAGCTATGGTTATACTAGTTATGTACAGTTTGTGTGTGTGTGTATATATATATATATATACATATATACACACATATATACACACGCATACACATACACATACATTATACAGGTTTATACCTTTTTTTTTAAAAAATCATGTTAGTGGTCCACGGGTTTCAAAATTGTGTTTTGTGGTCCCTGAGGTCTAAAAGGTTGGCGACCCCTGAACTAGACCAGCTGACGCGTTTCGGCAGTATGCCGTAATCTTAGCTTAAGGTCCTGTTGACACATCCTACTTTATCCTAATATTTATCAAAAACACCAAACTACTTCTATGAAATTTGGGGAAAAACTATCCCTACTGTAATAGGCTGGGAAAATCAGATCACACTATGGGGCATATTTATGATTGTGCGAGCGGACATGATCCGATATAGCGGAACATGTCCGCTGCACATCGATAAATGCCGACAGCATACGCTCTCTGCATTTATCATTGCACCAGCAGTTCTTGGGAACTGCTGGTGCAATACCGGCCCCTGCAGATTCGCGGCCAATCGGCTGCTAGCAGCGGGTGGCAATCAACCCAATCTTATTCGATCAGGTTGATTTCTGTCCGCTGCCTCAGAGCAGGCAGACAGGTTATGGAGCAGCGGTCTTTAGACTGCTGCTTCATAACTTCTGTTTCCGGCGAGCCTGAAGGCTCGCCAGAAACACGGGGCATCAAGCTCCGTACGGAGCTTGATAAATATGCCCCTAAATCTTACCTTGGAAAGATAATATCTATTGACAAACAGATTAAATAACTATTATATAATCTTACATTTGTGGTCTTCCTCCTCCCCAGATGATCTGCATCTGCTGTGTTACTTACATAGACTTTTTATTCCTGGATCTGTGATTAACCAATATCATGTTATGACAGTATCATTTTATATTATATGTGGCTTTTTATAGGACATTTACACTTCTTTTGTATTAGGATTAACAGTCAGTTTATGATATGTGACCTTATCTTCCTAATATCTTATTTTGTTAAACTATATAAGAGATCCTAACATTTCTATGGTATGTAGTGTAACCCTGAATATAAGCTTTGTGGGCTGTAAATGAGAACTTGAAACAGTGTGCCTCTATTTCTATATTGAGTCCCTGAGGACTTTCTTCTCATCCTGCAGAATATACAGTGGGATGCCCATTAAGCCTGGTTCCAGATCACATGTAGTCTCTTGAAGGAATGATATTAATGTCCTTTTCAACAAGTTGTTTTACCCTGTGCGTAAAATGCAATGCAATGTTTATTGTTTAATACTAGTAATTTTCAATATTTTTTTTATATATATTTTTTAATCTAATTAAAAAAATAAAAAAAAAGAGCATTTTACTAGTAAGCAAATGATTGTTGCAAACTATTCAATTAACCCCTTCAACACATTTAACATTTGTTAAAGAGACAATGTAGTCAGGCAAGCAGCTTATAAGAACACTTAGGGCTAGATTTATTAAAGCTGAGGCGTACAGGGGCGCGTATACGCGCCCCTGTACGCCTCAGCTCGCCTGTGGCGGGGCGAAAATACCCGCAGGTATTCGGCATTGCACACAAGCGCAATTTTGCTCTTGCGTGCAATCCCGCCCCCTGCCCGCGCACAGCCAATCACGCGCAGGCAGGAGCTGTCAATCTCCTCGGTCTGACTAGACCGAGGAGATTGAATTTCGCCAAATTAGAGGTGGCGAAGAGGCTCAGGAAGCAGCGGTCTGGTGACCGCTGCTTGATAAATGACGGCGAGCAAGTTCAAATAGCCCTTTGTATTCAAACCAGTTGCAGGAACACATTTAAAAAGGGCTGGGCTGTCTGTCCTATCCCCATGGGAGAATTATTTCAGCAGCTGCCTCTTGGTTACGTAGCTTTTATACAGTCAATACTGCAGTATTTATTATTATTTATTATTATTAAATATGGTGTTTCAACTGTTTAAGAGATTTGTTTGATGGCATATAAAAGAAAAGGAGGAATTAGTAAATAATTTAATACATTCCACCAGATTATGTGGATCATTTGCTACACATTAAATGGAAGCAAATTTACAGTACGTAGTCCATTTAATAATACAATTCAGTCTGGTAGAGCTGTGCAATTGGATAAAAGAATAATGAATAGTACCAAGCTAACAAATCTAATAAAAATGTAATAACTGCCCCATATCATCATATCATTTAAGACAATGCCGTGAGTATAAACAAAATGTCCTTTCCTAGAACACAGGAACAACTTGTATCACAAATCCTAACGTGTATATATCAGGATTCTATCACTTACTACATAAGGAGCAAAAGGAAGTTGTGTTTGGTACCATTTGTACAGAGAGACGTTGTCCTACATTGCACATGAGCAGTGCACAGTTTCTGTTGCAGTTGATAAGTCTTTGAATTATTGTGTATGTAGTTATTTCTGGGCAATACAGATACTTTAGGATTATCTGGGTGATCATTATTTGTTTTCACATTTTAAAAATTGTAAGACTCTCTTAATGCAACAGGTGTGTGCACTTATGTGCTGATGGCATAGAAAAAAACAATACTACCAGTACTTGGTCTAGATCACTGGCTTTCAAACCTGTCCACAGGCCTCCCTAATAGGCCACGTTTTGAGGATATCTGAACTGGAGCACAGGTGAAACAATCAGCTGATTAGTAAACTTATGTTCCCTGCTCTCATACAAGGTAATCCTGAAACTCTGGCCTGTTGGGGAGGCCTGAGGATAGGTTTGAAAACCAGTGGTCTAGATATTCATAACTGTGTTTCTCCTTTACATCATATTATGTAATTGTACACTCAAAGGAACAATGCAAGAAAAAAAAGCCATTAGTGCGGCCATTTAAAGGCTGGCAGTGGCAAGCAAACCAATATGCAAATTTGACTCCATATGCACATTTAAAATGTTACATCACACTATATGTAAAAATGTAAGGTACTCTCACATATAGAACAATTATATGACTATTCTATTAGTGATTATAGCTGCTATTAATACAATTATTTCTATATTGAAAGAAATAGTTAGGTGGGAACTGTATAAATGACAGAGAGGAGGAATAATGATTAAAGGGACATTGTACACTAGATTTTTCTTTTCATAAATGTTTTGTAGATGATCCATTTATAAAGCCCATCTGGGAGTGTTTTTGTAACGATGTATAGTTTTGCTTATTTTTTAATAACATTGTGATGATTTTCAGACTCCTAACCCAGCCCCATTGTGTCAGATGTAGACTCAGGTCTACAGATTACTGCTGGCTCATGTTTGTGTAATCTGTCTTTTCATATGCGGGGGAGGGGGGGGGTCTGCTCTTCATGTTTTCCCAACCCCTTTCACTGGGTTTCCCAGCCTAACCTCATCAACAGTGCTAAACTGAGCGCTTTAAGTATGTTTTAAAAGGTTTTATACTGGATTTTTAGATCAGTACCTGTGCATATTCGTCTTTATAGTAGAGTGTATTACATGCAGTTACATGAAAGTTGGTGTACACTGTCCCTTTAAGAAAAAGAATGAGACCAAAGCTATGGACAAAGTTTATTACATTTTGAAAGGATACAAAATGCACACAGAACAATATCTACAATCAGGAATTCTACAAAAGGCCAAAGAAATGCAAAAGGCTTAGATTACACAATACTGTATTTACATGCATGACAGTGCAAACATACGGATGACTCTAAATTCTACATATCCGATAGAAACAAACCAAATGTTTGTCAGAATACATTCTGGTATATTATTTAATGAATGTATAAAACATTTTGTTTCTAACTGATGAAGGATGTCATCATAATTCCTGCAGAACTTATTTTTTCCTCTATCTCCACCCAAAGCCATTGGAAAGAAATGACCATCATTTGTCTTTTTGTATTCTTTCAGAAAACTAACACCTAATATAATGAACATTTGTTCATTCATTTATATGTTTACATGTAAAAGATAAACAAATTTAAAAAAATCAACAAAATGTATTCTATCATTCATTTTTGTCAATGAATTCCGTTCAAATCATTCAAATTTTTTAAATTAATTTTTCTAACAAATTGCACATTTTGGCACAAGTCAACTATAAAAAAAACTATTAAAATTGTATGAAATGCTGATCACAGAGATAAACAGATATGAGCTGAAATTAAAAGTGTATTAAAAGAAAATAAGTCATTTTATGTCTTTTACATATTTTATACTTAAAATAGGAGATAGGAGTATTGTATTTAAGCTCTGCAGAAATTATGGTGCCCATCTTTAAAAGAGACACAGAAGTCAAATATGACAATGGTGCTTTTATGCAATCAATAAAAGTTAAACACATAAAAAATTTGTGCACACAAACATTTTTCTAGATAAATTTCAAATTGTGTCTCTTTAATAACATGTGAAAACAGTTAATAGATGTCATACTAGTAGCAATGTAGATAGTACTATAAGTTATGAAAAAGGAATGTTTTACAGACGTCTATATTTCAAACATTAGGTCTATAAGTGGCATGTAAAGTTCTGCACGCTTAATGTGATTACTGAATCATTGAGAACGTACATATTATATAATACCAAACATTAAAAAGGCACCTTTCATATTTCTACCAATATTTGTTTAAGTTGTGAAAGATTAATAATTTGATACAAACTATACAGAAATGTAATTATGCTGTTATTGGTTTATATGAAAAGAAAAAAACATGAAAATGATAACACATATAGTAAAAAAATAACTACAGAATACAGACACAAATTAAAAAAACTAAGCATGGATAATTTTAGTAAACAATTCAAGTTTTGTTCTATATTTCTTTTTCATAATGAAATAATGACAAATAGTAACATACTAAAATGAATAAACATTAAATCACTGAAATAAAAATATGAATATATACAAATATCTTACAGATTTGTTCAAAAAAATCTAATTACGACAAGTCTTAAAAAATTTTAATAATTTATTGCACCTTTAATTAGCCTGTGTCTTTTTAACTATGGCACAATTGTCATATAAAAAAGTAATTTAATGTAAGAGTAAATTTTAACGGAAGACAACCATATTATAGAAAACAGATTTTAATCTGTGGTAATATTACATACACACATATATTATATATTTTCAAACTAAGAAAATTGATTTGCTATCTTATTGTAAAATATATCTACAAACAAGTTTTCAACTGCAGATCATAATTTCACAACAAAAGCGTTCTTCCAGCTCCTGAATACAATCACAAAATGTTGCACTACATGAGAATGTATCAATAAAACTTATGACACGCCATTCTATTTTTATATCTACAGGTATTTATCTTTACATGGAGGTTGACGTATCAAAACTTACATTGTATACAATTTATATCTCATGGCTTGACAAATCTATAGCTCGCAAAATTTTAGTTTTGGCTTAAAACATTTTTGGATTTATTAATAATAAATATATTCTATTTTTCTCGAATTGCATGGCTGGCTCCTAATATTTTGAGTATTTCCCAATAAGTTTAAATAAATTTGATAACCCTTGGTTTCTCTTAGATTGGATTAAATAATTCAAAGAAGCTTTTCTGAATCACTCTCTATTAATTTTACCACCTGTTCATGGACAATATTTGGCAATTATTCTAACACTAAGGATTTTACTAATTTATTTTAGTGTAAAAATAGTGTTTCAGGATTCAAATGAATGATAAAAAATAAAAATATCAGCATAAAAAAATAAAATGTGCAAGAATCTTACATTAAAGTGCAAAGCTCTGCTAAAAACAAAATAAAAAATTAAAGAATATACAAAAGTTTGACGGGTAAAAAAAAGTTAAAATCTAGAAATACCTGATCTCTGATATCCCGAATTATCTTGAATACCCGAGAATGGAGCAGTGGGTGAAACGTTGGCCTCTGATAGTTTACTCATTTCATATGGTGAAGTTGGTGAAGGTGGTAATAAAGTGCTATTAGGACTATTAATGTCTCCTTCGGCCACTAGTGTTAAGTCTGCTACATTCTCATCCTCTATAGTCTGAATATTTTCAGAAGGCAAGTCTCTTGAAAGCTTCTCCCGGGAGGGTAAATTTCTTTCTTGTATGTGTGCTATTGGTGACAAAGGGGCATGAAAAGGAACATAGGGTCTTCTACCAACTGGTGGAATAAAGTCACTTGATTTAGTATGTTTATCTGTAAAACCTGGTGGTGACTCTGATTTTGAAGCATGAAACATGCCAGAACAGTTATTTGTTTTATCCAAGCCATCTTTCCTTCTAGTCTTTCTTTCATTAACCTTTACAGTTGCTGTAGACACTGTAGACACTGTGTTTTTTTCAATTGGAGTTAAACGAAGAAAATCTGGGAGAACCAAGTCCTCTTTCCGAAGAAGACCACGTTGATCTTCAGCACGGTTGCTCTGAGCTTTTGATATGAGCTCAAAAAACTCTGTCAAAGAATAAAAAAATGTAGTTACGTCAGTAATCTAAGTATGAGACAAAACTCAAAATCGTCAATGTTTTATTAGTACAGGGGGTTTGTAAAACACCAAAAGCTCTTAGTAGCCCACTGCATAAACAAGATTACAAATAAACGTAGGACATAGTCATAATGTCAAGGAGAAACAAAGATTATACAGACCATGTATTAAATGTTAAGATTTTGTTGTTTTCGCTGAAGCTTTATCTAAAATTTCATCTGAAACTAACTATCTTTTTAGTAATTAGTAAGTGAGTGACTAAAATAATAGTTTTATAGAGGAGAAATAGATCATTTAAAATCATGTAGAATTTGTTATAGGTTTCTTAAATTTAAAATACTTTATATTCTACTAAACAAAAAGTTTATATTCTATTATACTACTACACAACTATATGAGCACTACAAAACTTCTTTCAAAAAAATATGACCCCATTAAAGGGAAGTTTTATTATAGATCTTATACTGCACTTGATTTCAGCTGTATTTGTAATATTAACAAGCCGCTATGGCTGGCTAAAGCTCTTCTAAGTCTGAGTAAAGCTACTAGTGCTGTTTTACTGCTGAAAGGCGGCCCACAAGAGTCTGGGACATTATAGCACATTATCCCAGTACAAATTCACTGTGAAAGGGCATCATTTTGTGCTCCCAACCGAACTGGTTTTAAAATGAATCCATATGGTTTTGGGTTTTCCGCCATGCATATATATATGAAAGAGCAGCATTTAACCCCTTAATGACCGACGACGTAGGCCGTACGTCCTCAAAAAAAATACAGTTAACGCCTGAGGACTTACGGCGTACGGCGTCAGTCTTGGAAAGCAGTGGAAGCTGCTTTCCGGTTATTGCAATGATGCCTCGATATTGACGCATCCTGCAATAACCATTTTTAGCCCTCTGAGAGAAACACTCTGTGGCCCTCTCTGCACCGGACATCGATGGCCAGTATCGTTGGTGGGAGTGGAAGGCGGATGGGCGGCCATCGATGGCTTCAAGTAGGAAGTGGGGGGCGGGATCGGGGGCGTGCGCGTGCACGGGGAGGGAGCGGTGGGAACCGCTACACTACAGAAAAAAGTGATGTAAAGAAGTGGGAGAAAGGGAGGAGGGAATAAATTAAAAAAGGATCTAAGGGATCTGGGAGGTTGGTCTTTGGGGGGGAGGGGGGAAGCTACACTACAGAAAAAATAAAAAAATAAAATTTAAAAAATGTATTTTATTCTAAACTGAGTACTGGCAGACAGCTGCCAGTACCCAAGATGGCTCCCAATAAGGTAGAGGGGGAGGGTTAGAGAGCTGTTTGGGGGGGGGGGGGGGGATCAGGAAGGTTGGGGGCTACGGGGGGATTCTACACAGCAGCATATGTAAATATGCTTAAAAAAAGATGGGAGCCTGATCTCTACACTAAAGCTAAAATTAACCCTGCAAGCTCCCTACAAGCTACCTAATTAACCCCTTCACTGCTAGCCATAATACACGTGTGATGCGCAGCGGCATTTAGCAGCCTTCTAATTACATAAAAGCAACGTCAAAGCCATATATGTCTGCTATTTCTGAACAAAGGGGATCCCAGAGAAGCATTTACAACCATTTGTGCCATAATTGCACAAGCTGTTTGTAAATAATTTCAGTGAGAAACCTAAAATTGTGAAAAATTTTAAGTTTTTTTAAATTTGATCGCATTTGGTGGTGAAATGGTGGCATGAAATATACCAAGATGGGCCTAGATCAACTACACTACACTAAAGCTAAAATTAACCCTAGAAGCTCCCTACATGCTCCCTAATTAACCCTTTCACTGCTGGGCATAATACATGTGTGGTGCGCAGTGGCATTAAGCGGCCTTCTATTTACCAAAAAGCAACGCCAAAGCCATATACTGTATGTCTACTATTTCTGAACAAAGGGTATCCCAGAGAAACATATACAATCATTTGTGCCATAATTGCACAAGTTGTATGTAAATAATTTCAGTGAGAAACCTAAAGTTTGTGAAAAAATTTGTGAAAAAGTGAACAATATTTTTTATTTTATCGCATTTGGCGGTGAAATGGTGGCATGAAATATACCAAAATGGGCCTAGATCAATACTTTGGGATGTCTTCTAAAAAAATATATACAAGTCAAGGGATATTCAGGGATTCCTGAAAGATATCAGTGTTCCAATGTAACTAGCGCTAATTTAAAAAAAAAAAAAAGTAGTTTGGAAATAGCAAAGTGCTACTTGTATTTATTGCCCTATAACTTGCAAAAAAACATAATTTATGCTTACCTGATAAATGTATTTCTCTTGTAGTGTGTTCAGTCCACGGGGCATCCATTACTTATGGGATATATTCTCCTCCCCAACAGGAAGTTGCAAGAGGATCACCCAAGCAGAGCTGCTATATAGCTCCTCCCCTCACATGTCATATCCAGTCATTCGACCGAAACAAGACGAGAAAGGAGAAACTATAGGGTGCAGTGGTGACTGGAGTTATAATTTAAAATTTAGAATCTGCCTCAAATAGACAGGGCGGGCCATGGACTGAACACACTACAAGAGAAATAAATTTATCAGGTAAGCATAAATTATGTTTTCTCTTGTTAAGTGTGTTCAGTCCACGGGTCATCCATTACTTATGGGATACCAATACCAAAGCTAAAGTACACGGATGATGGGAGGGACAAGGCAGGAACATTAGACAGAAGGAACCACTGCCTGTAGAACCTTTCTCCCAAAAACAGCATCCGAAGAAGCAAAAGTGTCAAATTTGGAAAATTTGGAAAAAGTATGAAGTGAAGACCAAGTTGCAGCCTTGCAAATCTGTTCAACAGAGGCCTCATTCTTAAAGGCCCAGGTGGAAGCCACAGCTCTAGTGGAATGAGCTGTAATTCTTTCAGGAGGCTGCTGTCCAGCAGTCTCATAGGCTAAGCGTATTATGCTACGAAGCCAAAAGGAGAGAGAGGTAGCCGAAGCCTATTGACCTCTCCTCTGTCCAGAGTAAACGACAAAATCCAATAAGTGGAAAACAGCACACCTGAATCTTTCTCTTATGGGGCACGGAGCAGCAGACTTGCCAGGTCCACAGCACAATCACAAACTTCAAAAGTAAAGAGTAAACGACAAACAGAGAAGAAGTTTGTCGAAAATCTTTAGTTGCCTGTAAGTAGAACTTCAGAGCACGGACCACGTCTAGATTATGCAAAAGACGTTCCTTCTTTGAAGAAGGATTAGGACATAAGGATGGAACAACAATCTCTTGATTGATATTCTTGTTAAAAACAACCTTAGGTAAAAACCCAGGTTTAGTACACAGGACTACCTTGTCTGAATGAAAGATCAGATAAGGAGAATCACAATGTAAGGCAGATAACTCAGAGACTCTTCGAGCCGAGGAAATAGCCATCAAAAACAGAACTTTCCCAGATAAAAGCTTATTATCAATGGAATGAAGGGGTTCAAACGGAACACCCTGGAGAACTTTAAGAACCAAGTTTAAGCTCCACGGAGGAGCAACAGCTTTAAACACAGGCTTAATCCTAGCCAAAGCCTGACAAAAAGCCTGGACGTATGGATTCTCTGCCAGACGCTTGTGTAAAAGAATAGACAGAGCAGAAATCTGTCCCTTTAGTGAACTAGCGGATAAGCCCTTTTCTAAACCCTCTTGTAGAAAAGACAATATCCTAGGAATCCTAACCTTACTCCATGAGTAACTCTTGGATTCACACCAATATAAATATTTACGCCATATCTTGTGGTAAATTTTTCTGGTAACAGGTTTCCGAGCCTGTATTAATGTATCAATAACCGAATCCGAAAACCCACGCTTTGATAGAATCAAGCGTTCAATTTCCAAGCAGTCAGCCTCAGAGAAATTAGGTTTGGATGGTTGAAAGGACCCTGAATTAGAAGGTCCTGCCTCAGGGGTAGAGACCATGGTGGACAGGACAACATGTCCACTAGGTCTGCATACCAGGTCCTGCGTGGCCACGCAGGCGCTATCAGAATCACTGATGCTCTCTCCTGTTTGATCCTGGCAATCAGTCGAGGAAGCAACGGAAAAGGTGGAAACACATAAGCTATGTTGAAAACCCAAGGGGCTGCTAGTGCATCTACCAGCACCGCTCCCGGGTCCCTGGACCTGGATCCTTAACAAGGAAGCTTGGCGTTCTGGCGAGATGCCATGAGATCCAGATCCGGTTTGCCCCAACGAAGAATCAGTTGGGCAAATACCTCCGGGTGAAGTTCCCACTCCCCCGGATGAAAAGTCTGGCGACTTAAAAAATCCGCCTCCCAGTTCTCCACGCCTGGGATATAGATCGCTGACAGGTGGCAAGAGTGAGACTCTGCCCAGCGAATTATCTTCGAGACTTCCAACATCGCTAGGGAACTCCTGGTTCCCCCTTGATGATTGATGTAAGCCACAGTCGTGATGTTGTCCGACTGAAATCTGATGAACCTCAGTGTTGCCAACTGAGGCCAAGCTAGAAGAGCATTGAATATTGCCCTTAATTCTAGAATGTTTATTGGGAGGAGTTTCTCCTCCTGAGTCCACGATCCCTGAGCCTTCAGGGAGTTCCAGACTGCTCCCCAGCCTAGTAGGCTGGCATCTGTTGTTACAATCGTCCAATCTGGTCTGCGAAAAGACATTCCTTTAGACAGATGAACCCGTGATAACCACCAGAGAAGAGAATCCCTGGTCTCCTGGTCCAGATTTAGCAAAGGGGACAGATCTGAGTAATCCCCGTTCCATTGACTTAGCATGCATAGTTGCAGCGGTCTGAGATGTAGGCGCGCAAATGGCACTATGTCCATTGCCGCGACCATTAAGCCGATCACTTCCATGCGCTGAACTACTGATGGGCTTGGAATGGAGTGAAGGACACGGCAAGCATTGAGAAGTTTTGATAGCCTGGACTCCGTCAGGTAAATCTTCATCTCTACAGAATCTATAAGAGTGCCTAGAAAAGGGACCCTTGTGAGTGGTAACAGAGAACTCTTTTCCACGTTCACTTTCCACCCATGCGACCTCAGAAATGCTAGAACTATCTCTGTATGAGACTTTGCATTTTGAAAACTTGACGCTTGTATCAGAATGTCATCTAGGTACGGAGCCACCGCTATGCCTCGTGGTCTTAGTACCGCCAGAAGAGAGCCCAGAACCTTTGTAAAAATTCTCTGGGCCGTAGCCAACGCGAAGGGAAGCGCTACAAACTGGTAATGCCTGTCTAGAAAGGCAAACCTTAGGTACCGATAATGATCTTTGTGAATCGGTATGTGAAGGTAGGCATCCTTTAAATCCACTGTGGTCATATATTGACCCTCTTGGATCATGGGTAGGATGGACCGAATGGTTTCCATCTTGAACGATGGAACCCTTAGGAATTTGTTTAAGATTTTTAAATCTAAGATTGGTCTGAAGGTTCCCTCTTTCTTGGGAACCACAAACAGATTTGAATAAAACCCTTGCCCCTGTTCCGTCCGCGGAACTGGGTGGATCACTCCCATCACTAAGAGGTCTTGTACACATTGTAGAAATGCCTCTTTCTTTACTAGGTTTATTGATAACCTTGACAGATGAAACCTCCCTTGTGGAGGAGAAGTCTTGAAATCCAGAAGGTATCCCTGAGATATAATCTCCAGCGTCCAGGGATCCTGTACATCTCTTGCCCAAGCCTGGGCGAAGAGAGAGAGTCTGCCCCCCACTAGATCCGTCTCCGGAAAGGGGGCCCTGACTTCATGCTGTCTTAGGGGCGGAAGTAGGCTTTCTGGCCTGCTTGCCCTTGTTCCATGACTGGTTGCCTTTCCAACCCTGTCTGTAACGAGCAGTAGTTCCTTCCTGTTTTGGAGCGGAGGAAGTAGATGCTGCTCCTGCCTTGAAATTACGAAAGGCACGAAAATTAGACTGTTTGGCCTTCGATTTGGCCCTGTCCTGAGGAAGGGTGTGGCCCTTACCTCCAGTAATGTCAGCAATAGTTTCCTTCAAGCCGGGCCCGAATAAGGTCTGCCCTTTGAAAGGAATGTTTAGTAATTTAGACTTAGAAGTTACATCTGCTGACCAGGATTTAAGCCAAATCGCTCTGCGCGCCTGTATGGCGAATCCGGAATTTTTAGCCGTAAGTTTGGTTAAATGCACCACGGCATCCGAAACAAACGCATTAGCCAGCTTAAGGGTTCTAATCTTGCTCAGAGACTCATCCAATGGTGCTGTGCGAATCGCCTCTTCCAGAGACTCAAACCAGAATGCCGCTGCAGCAGTGACAGGTGCAATGCATGCAAGAGGCTGTAATATAAAACCTTGTTGAATAAACATTTTCTTAAGATAACCCTCTAATTTTTTATCCATTGGATCTGAGAAAGCACAGCTATCCTCCACCGGGATAGTGGTACGCTTGGCTAAAGTAGACACTGCTCCCTCCACCTTAGGGACCGTCTGCCATAAGTCTCGTGTGGTGGCGTCTATAGGGAACATTTTTCTAAATATCGGAGGAGGGGAAAAAGGCACACCGGGTCTATCCCACTCCTTACTAATAATCTCTTTAAGCCTCTTTGGTATAGGAAAAACGTCAGTACACACCGGCACCGTGTAGTATTTATCCAGCTTACATAATTTCTCTGGGATTGCCACCGTGTCACAATCATTCAGAGCCGCTAACACCTCCCCTAGCAACACGAGGAGGTTCTCAAGCTTAAATTTAAAATTTGAGATTTCTGAATCCGGTCTCCCCGAATCAGAACCGTCACCCACAGAATGAAGCTCTCCGTCCTCATGTTCTGCAAATTGTGACGCAGTATCAGACATGGCTCTCGTGTCATCGGCGCGCTCTGTCCTTAACCCAGAACTGTCGCGCTTGCCTCTTAACTCTGGCATATTGTATAATACTTCTTTCATAACATTAGCCATATCATGTAAAGTGATTTGTAAGGGCCTTGATGTACTTGGCGCCTCAATCTCACGCACCTCCCGAGCGGGAGACGAAGGTACTGACACGTGAGGAGAGTTAGACGGCATAACTGCCCCCTCGTTGTCTGGTGATAATTTTTTAAGCGGTACAGATTGATTTTTCAAAGTAACATCAATACAATTGGTACACATATTTCTATTGGGCTCCACAACGGCTTTTAAACATAATGAACAAGCAGATTCCTCTGTATCAGACATGTTTAAACAGACTAGCAATGAAGCTAGCAAGCTTGGAAAATACTTTCAATAAGTTTGCAAGCAATATAAAAAACGCTGCAGCGCTCTTTAAAAAACACAGTTGAGTAACTAAAGAATAATTCAGTTATAGTCAACAATTCTTTAAATGTATTAATTAGCAGAGGATTGCACCCATTAGCAACCGGATGATTAACCCCTCAGTACCCAAAAAAACGGATATCAAATTAATATAAAACGTTTTTATCACATTCTAACACACTGTCACAGGTCTGCTGTGACTGATTACCTCCCTAAAAAAACAAATTTTGAAGACCCCTGAGCTCTCTAGAGACGTCCTGGATCAAGGAGGAAGAAGCAGGAAGACTGTGCTAGAATTTTAACTGCGCAACAAGGCGCTAAAAAGAGGCCCCTCCCGCTCATTTACAACAGTGGGAGACCTGATATAACGGTTTCAATGCAGAAATATACGTTAGCCATGTGGAAAAAAATTCATGCCCAAAGGATTTATCACCAAAGTACCTCACAAAACGAATAACATGCCAGTAAACGTTTTGAAAATAAACTTCTTTAAATGTCATGCAAAGTTATCACTAAGCCTGCAACCAGTCGCTACCACTGCAGATAAGGCTTATTTCAGTATTAACAGTATTTTCACAGTCAAATTCTAGTCCCTAGAAAATAACTCTACTGTGCATACATTTATCAGCCTGATACCAGTCACTACTACTGCATTTAAGGCTGTACTTACATCATACGGGTACCAGCAGTATTTTCTTAGTCAATTCCATTCCCAGAAAATATTGTACTGCACATACCTCATTTGCGGTGGACCCCGCATGCTATTCCCATGTTCTGAAGTTACCCCACTCCTCAGAATGTCGAGAACAGCCAGTGGATCTTAGTTACGCCTGCTAAGATCATAGAAAACGCAGGCAGTTTCTTCTTCCAAATACTGCCTGAGATAGAAAAAAACAGAATTTATGCTTACCTGATAAATTACTTTCTCCAACGGTGTGTCCGGTCCACGGCGTCATCCTTACTTGTGGGATATTCTCTTCCCCAACAGGAAATGGCAAAGAGTCCCAGCAAAGCTGGTCACATGATCCCTCCTAGGCTCCGCCCACCCCAGTCATTCGACCGACGGACAGGAGGAAATATATATAGGAGAAACCATATGATACCGTGGTGACTGTAGTTAGAGAAAATAATTCATCAGACCTGATTAAAAAACCAGGGCGGGCCGTGGACCGGACACACCGTTGGAGAAAGTAATTTATCAGGTAAGCATAAATTCTGTTTTCTCCAACATTGGTGTGTCCGGTCCACGGCGTCATCCTTACTTGTGGGAACCAATACCAAAGCTTTAGGACACGGATGAAGGGAGGGAGCAAATCAGGTCACCTAAATGGAAGGCACCACGGCTTGCAAAACCTTTCTCCCAAAAATAGCCTCCGAAGAAGCAAAAGTATCAAATTTGTAAAATTTGGCAAAAGTGTGCAGTGAAGACCAAGTCGCTGCCTTACATATCTGGTCAACAGAAGCCTCGTTCTTGAAGGCCCATGTGGAAGCCACACCCCTAGTGGAGTGAGCTGTGATTCTTTGAGGAGGCTGCCGTCCGGCAGTCTCATAAGCCAATCGGATAATGCTTTTAAGCCAAAAGGAAAGAGAGGTAGAAGTCGCTTTTTGACCTCTCCTTTTACCAGAATAAACAACAAACAAGGAAGATGTTTGTCTAAAATCTTTAGTAGCCTCTAAATAGAATTTTAGAGCACGGACTACGTCCAAATTGTGTAACAAACGTTCCTTCTTTGAAACTGGATTCGGACACAAAGAAGGTACAACTATCTCCTGGTTAATATTTTTGTTGGAAACAACTTTCGGAAGAAAACCAGGCTTAGTACGCAAAACCACCTTATCTGCATGGAACACCAGATAGGGCGGAGAACATTGCAGAGCAGATAACTCTGAAACTCTTCTAGCAGAAGAAATTGCAACCAAAAACAAAACTTTCCAAGATAATAACTTAATATCTACGGAATGTAAGGGTTCAAACGGAACCCCTTGAAGAACTGAAAGAACTAGATTTAGACTCCAGGGAGGAGTCAAAGGTCTGTAAACAGGCTTGATCCTAACCAGAGCCTGAACAAATGCTTGAACATCTGGCACAGCTGCCAGTCTTTTGTGAAGTAAAACAGATAAAGCAGAGATCTGTCCCTTCAGAGAACTTGCAGATAATCCTTTCTCCAAACCTTCTTGTAGAAAGGATAGAATCTTAGGAATTTTTATCTTGTTCCATGGGAATCCTTTAGATTCACACCAACAGATATATTTTTTCCATATTTTATGGTAAATTTTTCTAGTTACAGGCTTTCTAGCCTGAATCAGAGTATCTATTACAGAATCTGAAAACCCACGCTTTGATAAAATCAAGCGTTCAATCTCCAAGCCGTCAGTTGGAGGGAAACCAGATTCGGATGTTCGAATGGACCCTGAACAAGAAGGTCCTGTCTCAAAGGTAGCTTCCATGGTGGAGCCGATGACATATTCACCAGGTCTGCATACCAAGTACTGCGTGGCCACGCAGGAGCTATCAAGATCACCGAGGCCCTCTCCTGATTGATCCTGGCTACCAGCCTGGGGATGAGAGGAAACGGTGGGAATACATAAGCTAGGTTGAAGGTCCAAGGTGCTACTAGTGCATCTACTAGGGTTGCCTTGGGATCCCTGGATCTGGACCCGTAGCAAGGAACCTTGAAGTTCTGACGAGACGCCATCAGATCCATGTCTGGAATGCCCCATAATTGAGTTATTTGGGCAAAGATTTCCGGATGGAGTTCCCACTCCCCCGGATGGAATGTCTGACGACTCAGAAAATCCGCTTCCCAATTTTCCACTCCTGGGATGTGGATCGCAGACAAGTGGCAGGAGTGATCCTCCGCCCATTGAATTATCTTGGTCACTTCTTTCATCGCCAGGGAAGTCCTTGTTCCCCCCTGATGATTGATATATGCAACGGTCGACATGTTGTCTGACTGAAACCTTATGAATTTGGCCTTTGCTAGTTGAGGCTAAGCTCTGAGAGCATTGAATATCGCTCTCAGTTCCAGAATGTTTATCGGGAGAAGAGACTCTTCCCGAGACCATAGACCCTGAGCTTTCAGGGATTCCCAGACCGCGCCCCAGCCCACTAGGCTGGCGTCGGTCGTGACAATGACCCACTCTGGTCTGCGGAAGCTCATTCCCTGTGACAGATTGTCCAGGGTCAGCCACCAACGGAGTGAATCTCTGGTCTTTTGATCTACTTGAATCGTCGGAGACAAGTCTGTATAATCCCCATTCCACTGTCTGAGCATGCACAGTTGTAATGGTCTTAGATGAATTTGTGCAAAAGGAACTATGTCCATTGTTGCAACCATCAATCCTATTACTTCCATGCACTGCGCTATGGAAGGACGAGGAACAGAATGAAGTACTTGACAAGAGCTTAGAAGTTTTGATTTTCTGACCTCTGTCAGAAAAATCCTCATTTCTAAGGAATCCATTATTGTTCCCAAGAAGGGAACTCTTGTTGACGGGGACAGAGAACTTTTTTCTTTGTTCACCTTCCATCCGTGAGATCTGAGAAAGGCTAGGACGATGTCCGTATGAGCCTTTGCTTTTGACAGGGACGACGCTTGAATCAGGATGTCGTCCAAGTAAGGTACTACTGCAATGCCCCTTGGTCTTAGAACCGCTAGAAGGGACCCTAGTACCTTTGTGAAAATCCTTGGAGCAGTGGCTAATCCAAATGGAAGTGCCACAAACTGGTAATGCTTGTCCAGAAAAGCGAACCTTAGGAACTGATGATGTTCCTTGTGGATAGGAATATGTCGGTACGCATCCTTTAAATCCACGGTAGTCATAAATTGATTTTCCTGGATAGTAGGTAGGATCGTTCGAATAGTTTCCATTTTGAACGATGGTACCCTGAGAAATTTGTTTAGGATCTTTAGATCCAAAATTGGTCTGAATGCTCCCTCTTTTTTAGGAACTATGAACAGATTGGAATAAAATCCCATTCCTTGTTCTCTTATTGGAACTGGATGTATCACTCCCATCTTTAACAGGTCTTCTACACAATGTAAGAATGCCTGTCTCTTTATTTGGTTTGAAGATAATTGAGACCTGTGGAACCTTCCCCTTGGGGGTAGTTCCTTGAATTCCAGGAGATAACCTTGAGAAACTATTTCTAGCGCCCAAGGATCCTGAACATCTCTTGCCCAAGCCTGAGCAAAGAGAGAAAGTCTGCCCCCCACTAGATCCGGTCCCGGATCGGGGGCTATCCCTTCATGCTGTTTTGGTAGCAGTGGTAGGCTTCTTGGCCTGCTTACCCTTGTCCCAGCCTTGCATTGGTTTCCAGGCTGGTTTGGGTTGTGAAGTATTACCCTCTTGCTTAGAGGATACAGAATTAGAGACTGGTCCGTTTCTGCGAAAGGGACGAAAATTAGGCTTATTATTAGCCTTAAAAGACCTATCCTGTGGGAGGGCGTGGCCCTTTCCCCCAGTGATGTCTGAAATAATCTCTTTCAAATCAGGTCCAAATAATGTTTTACCTTTGAAAGGAATGTTAAGCAATTTTGTCTTGGAAGACACATCCGCTGACCAAGACTTTAGCCAAAGCACTCTGCGCGCCACGACAGCAAACCCTGAATTTTTCGCCGCTAATCTAGCTAACTGCAAAGCGGCATCTAAAACAAAAGAGTTAGCCAATTTAAGTGCTTGAACTCTGTCCATAACCTCCTCATACGAAGATTCTTTACTGAGCGATTTTTCTAGTTCCTCGAACCAGAAACACGCTGCCGTAGTGACAGGAACAATGCATGAAATTGGTTGTAGAAGGTAACCTTGCTGTACAAAAATCTTTTTAAGCAAACCCTCTAATTTCTTATCCATAGGATCTTTGAAAGCACAACTATCTTCGATAGGAATAGTAGTGCGTTTGTTTAGAGTAGAAACCGCCCCCTCGACCTTGGGGACTGTCTGCCATAAGTCCTTTCTGGGGTCGACTATAGGAAATAATTTCTTAAATATAGGGGGGGGGGACAAAAGGTATGCCGGGCCTTTCCCACTCTTTATTTACTATGTCCGCCACCCGCTTGGGTATAGGAAAAGCGTCGGGGGGCACCGGAACCTCTAGGAACTTGTCCATCTTACATAATTTCTCTGGAATGACCAAATTGTCACAATCATCCAGAGTAGATAACACCTCCTTAAGCAGTGCGCAGAGATGTTCTAATTTAAATTTAAATGTCACAACATCAGGTTCAGCTTGATGAGAAATTTTTCCTGAATCTGAAATTTCTCCATCAGACAAAACCTCCCTCATGGCCCCTTGAGATTGGTGTGAGGGTATGTCAGAACAGTTATAATCAGCGTCCTCTTGCTCTTCAGTGTTTAAAACAGAGCAATCGCGCTTTCTCTGATAAGTAGGCATTTTGGATAAAAGATTTGCTATGGAGTTATCCATTACAGCCGTTAATTGTTGCATGGTAATAAGTATTGGCGCACTAGATGTACTAGGGGCCTCCTGTGTGGGCATAACTGGTGTAGACACAGTAGGGGATGATGTAGTATCATGTTTACTCCCCTCATTTGAGGAATCATCTTGGGCAATATCATTATCTGTTGCATTACTGTCCTTACTTTGTTTGGACACTATGGCACAATTATCACATAAATTTAAATGGGGAGACACATTGGCTTTCATACATATAGAACATAGCTTATCTGATGGTACAGACATGTTAAACAGGCTTAAACTTGTCAACAAAGCACAAAAAACGTTTTAAAATAAAACCGTTACTGTCACTTTAAATTTCAAACTGAAAACACTTTATTACTGAATATGTGAAAAAGTATGAAGGAATTGTTCAAAATTCACCAAAATTTCACCACAGTGTCTTAAAGCATTAAAAGTATTGCACACCAAATTTCAGAGCTTTAACCCTTAAATTAACGGAACCGGAGCCGTTTTTACATTTAACCCCTATACAGTCCCAGAATGAGGCTCTGTCTATAACTAGAAAGGCCCCCATCTGAAAAAGGTGTCCAACACAGTGCCTGCCGTTTTTCTAAACGTTCCCCAAGATTATAATACCAATAATTAGTTAGAATCTGCATAATATGCCTAGTAAAGCAATTGTTTTAGCCCAGAAAAATGTCTACCAGTTTTTAAGCCCTTTTTGAAGCCCTTTATTCTTTTATGTTTAACTAAGAAAATGGCTTACCGGTCCCCATGAGGGGAAATGACAGCCTTCCAGCATTACATGGTCTTGTTAGAAATATGGCTAGTCATACCTTAAGCAGAAAAGACTGCTAACTGTTTCCCCCAACTGAAGTTACTTCATCTCAACAGTCCTGTGTGGAAACAGCAATCGATTTTAGTTACTGTCTGCTAAAATCATCTTCCTCTTACAAACAGAAATCTTCATCCTTTTCTGTTTCAGAGTAAATAGTACATACCAGCACTATTTTAAAATAACAAACACTTGATAGAAGAATAAAACTACATTTAAACACCAAAAAACTCTTAACCATCTCCGTGGAGATGTTGCCTGTGCAACGGCAAAGAGAATGACTGGGGTGGGCGGAGCCTAGGAGGGATCATGTGACCAGCTTTGCTGGGACTCTTTGCCATTTCCTGTTGGGGAAGAGAATATCCCACAAGTAAGGATGACGCCGTGGACCGGACACACCAATGTTGGAGAAACAGCACACTCCGGTGCCATTTAAAATAACAAACTTTTGATTGAAGAATAATTAAGTAAAAACTCCAACTCCTCCCGCGACCTCCTTCTTTGTTGAGGGTTGCAAGAGAATGACTGGATATGACATGTGAGGGGAGGAGCTATATAGCAGCTCTGCTTGGGTGATCCTCTTGCAACTTCCTGTTGGGGAGGAGAATATATCCCATAAGTAATGGATGACCCGTGGACTGAACACACTTAACAAGAGAAAAGCAAAGAACATGTAAACATTGGGTATTTCTAATAATAATTTGTTTTTAAAAAAATGGATGTCCCTGTGGTGAATAATCCATCATTTTCTGTGGCAGCTGTCCCTATAAGCCAATGAACAATAGATACCCAGCTAACATTTGTGTACAAACATAAGTTTCCTGTTACAGTTTACATTTAAAGAGCTTTCACTTGACCTTTTCATGCAAATATAAAAACACGTTAACCAGTTTAACTGCTGGTCTTTCATATACACAACAGACGTCCCTTTAAACACATGTAAACCATTCTAACTTGTATACATACCTTCAGCTTCATCCAGATTTATTCTCTGCTGTTTTTTCCTACCCACTCTTAAGACTGCTTCTTCTTTCCTCAACATCCGAGCATCTCTTGGGCTTTTTCCATTCTCTCCCTTCATTCTTATAGAAGACGACTTTACCAGCGGTCTGTCTTCTACCTAGGGTTGCAAGAAACGGCAAAGGGTAAGTCTTTAAAAGGGACATAAAAAACCCTTCATTTTTCTTTCATAATTTAAATAGAGCATACAATTAAACAACTTTCTAATTTACTTCTATTAATTTTTCTTTTGGTATCTTTTGTTGAAAAGCAGGAATGTAATCTCAGGAACATTCACATGCCTGGAGCATTATTTGGCAGCAGTTATCCATTTGCCAGAGCACTAGATGGCAGCCCTATCTCCTGACATGTAGAGCTCCAGACACGTACCTAGGTATCGCTTCAACAAAGAATACCATGGGAACGAAGCAAATTTGAGAATAGAAGTAAATTGGAAACTTTTAAAAAATTGCTGTATGCTCTGTCTGAATCAGAATGCATATTCCTTTATTAAGAAACATATTTCACTGTCAAACAGTTGATGCACAGAAAATTCCTACATTACAAATAAACTAACGATAAAAAATAATGCAGTGTAACAATTACCGTTGATGCATTGTTCCTGGAATTGCTGATCATAGTAGGATTTTGCTTTAATGTTGGAGCTTTTTGCTTTTCTGAAACAACAAAGAATAACTTTAACAAAGAAATCTATGAACTAATCTTAAAAAATAATTTAAATCATTCAGTTTCATGTCACTGAGGCAAACAGGCATTCATTTGTATTCAATTACTTTAAAACATTAAGATTGTAAGTTCCCATGAGAATAGGGCCCTTAATTCGCTCGGTATTTGTCTGTAAAATGTTGTCTTATATTGTATTGTTTTCCTGTTGTACTTTTATCTTTGTACACATGGGCAGCGTTGCGGAATCTGTTGGAGATTTATAAATTAAGAATAACAATAACAATAATAATATACATAAGATGTATTTCTATTAAAGTCTACACTTTAGTCATCTTAAAGTCTTACTTTAGACTAAGCTGCAAATAGCCTCCTGCACCGATTTCTATATCATGCAGCAGGAACAGTAAAAAAAAAAAAAAGTTATTTTAAAATTAATATTGTTTTTGGCCACTTTTAAATGGCTGCCAAGCTCCGCCCACTGATGACATCACAATCTGGGCTGCATTAAGGGATCACCTGTTACAAAAGACTCATTAGTTGGATTCAACAGACTGTCAATGCTATTAAGCAGAGTGCCTAGATGCAGCCCAGATCGGGATGTCATCAGAGGGTGAAGCTATTTCAAAGTGGTCAAAAACAATATTAATTTTAAAATAACTTTTTTTATTATTCCTGCTGCATGATATAGAAATGGGTGCAGGAGGCTATTTGCAGCTTAGTCTAAGGTAAGACTTTAAGATTACTAAAGTGTAGACTGTCCCTTTAACCCTTTGAGTGCTAAGCACTTTCCCACCTGGGTGCTAATGTGATTTAATTATTTTTATTTTTTTTAAATTTAAATTTTATTTTTTTTTAACTTTGGTATTTTTTTCCAGATCCCCAAGACTTACACCGTTGGAAAGGTTAGGCGATTACCTTTCCAACGGCGGGTCTAGTTTATTTTTGTAGCTGCTTAGATGCCTGAGATACAGGCATCTAAGCATCATGCCCCCTTTCCCTATACTTTGTATTGTAAATTTTTAATAAAGTTGCGTGGTGACGTCATCACGTCATTCGCGTGACGTCACCGCACAAAATGTGAAGCCCCGGCGATGCCTGTCACTATGCAGGCCAGATCGCCGGGGTAGGAGCAGGTGGGAGCCCCCAGATCTCCCTCAAGGTGGGAGAGTGCTAGCGACGGCTCTGAGCCATCATTAGCACCAGAGTGGGAAACTCTGCGACGGCTCAGAGCCGTCGTTAGCACTCAAGGGGTTACATCAAAATCACTAAGTAATGCAACAACCTTGTGGGGAGGGGGTGGAAATTGACCAGGGTGCTGCTTGTTTATTTACTATTGTTTAGGTATTTACCATAGCACTGGCTGAAAGGCGTAGCTTATTGCCATACAAGCTCACTTAAAGGGACACTCAGTCAAAATTAAACTTTCATTATTCAGATAGAGAATGCCATTTTAAACAACTTTCCAATTTACTTCCATTAACTAAATGTGCAGTCTTTTATATTTAAACGTTTTGAGTCACCAGCTCCTACTGAGCATGTGCAAGAATAAGTGTGTATGCATTTGTGAATGGCTGATGGCTGTCACATGGTACGTGTATGCATTTGTGATTGGCTGATGGCTGTCACATGGCACAGGGGAAGTGGAAAAAGACATAACTTTTAAAATTTTCAGAAAAAAAACTACTACTCATTTGAAGTTCAGACTAAGTGCTATTGCATTGTCTTGTTATCTTGCAATTGTTGATTATGCAAATCTACTGTGTTGACTGGTCCTTTAAATCAGTGACCAGCAGGGTCAGTCTCTAAGTGTTTTGCTCATGTGCAGAGTGCCTCCCAGTTCCTTGATGACATAAACTAGAACTACTAATGTGTCCGTGACACAGCGTGGCTTCTTACAGCCAATGCCGTAATGGTTGGATATGGGTGTGCGCATTCATCAGGGGAGCAAACAAAGACTCTATCAGACATATGTTTATTTAGCTATTTTAACTGGAAAAGTTAAAATGCAGCACAGGAGTGAAGTTAAAGGGACATGAAAACCATTTTTTTTTCTTTTTTGAATCAGAGAAAGCATGCAATTTTAAACAACTTTCTAATTTATTTCCATAATATAATTTGTTTTCATCTCTTGATATCCTTTATTGAAAGGCATAACTAGATAGGCTCAGGAATTGCTGATTGGTGGCTGCACATATAAGCCTAATTTTATTGGCTCGCCCATGAGTTTTGTTGTTTCTTCAACAAAAAGATACTAAGAGTTGGAGGCAAAATAGATAATAGAAGTAAATTGGAACATTGTTTAAAATCGTATTCTCAATCTAAATCATGAAAGAAAAAAAATGGTGTTTTATGTCCCATTAATGATCCACTTGTTCCATGTCCTAGCTGGTGATGGGGAAAAAAGGAAGCTAAATATTATGAGACCATTTGGAAGTGAATCACATTTGAATTTTACTTTGTATTTCTCTCAAATTATAATAATTATATTTCTTTTTTTTTCCCCAGAGAGGTTTCTATATAAACAATTTCTAGACACAAATTATTTTACTATTCCTTATTTACAGCAGTTTCCCCCTTTACAATTTGTAACTGTTTTTGGTTACAATAAATGATCACATAAAAAAAACAACCATAATTCATTATATAACACAAACATTTCCTGCCCTATACACTGCTTACCTCTTCCTTTGTAATTGTCTTTTTCCTCTAATACAACTCGCTGACCATCCAGATTAGATATGGGAACACCTAGATCTAACGGTTCCTGCTCCCCACTCTACAGCAACAAAAGAAAGTAATTATCACATTTTGCATCTAATTTACAATCATTTTAAATACCTTGGTAAAAAATATAAAGGTATTATTGAGCTTATTTTTATGTTGGCAGCATTAACACAAACTAAGACTCTGAATAGGACCAGCAATGTAGCTGCTACGTCAAAGTGAAACTATATCCGTTAGAGGTCTTCCTTTTTTGGCATTTGTTATAACAGAGAACAAATGTTCCAACTGAATGGCCAAATGACATAAAAAAACAAAAGGAACATAGCTACCATTAGCTCTGGCAAGGCAATTATTTAAATTGATAGGAAAGTCAAAATTAAACTTGCATGATTCAGATAGAGCATGCAATTTTAAGACACTTTTAAATTCACTTCTATTTTCAAATGTGCTTTGTTCTCTTGGTATGCACATATTCTACACTAGTGGGAGCTAGCTGCTGATTGGTGCCTGCACACATTTGTCTCTTGTGATTGGCTAACTAGATTTGTTCAGCAAGCGGCCAGTAGTGCAATGCCGTTCCATCAGCAAAGTATAAAAAGATAATAAAGCAAATTTGATAATAGAAGTAAATTGGAAAGTTGATTAAAATTGTATGTTCTATCCAAATCATGATAGAAAATGTTGGGGTTTCCTGTCTGTTTAAGTGATCCTTATAACATGCTGACTCACATATACTAATAGGAAGAAAGTATGTTTGTGAGCTAGATTACTGCATTAAACAACACATTACATTGATGGAGATATAGAAATATATACAGTATATATATATATATATACATATATATTCCAGTAACAGTGATGTTCTGTCTCACATCCTGTTGTATTCTGCTACATATAGTTACATGATGTTGTATTGCCATTTATAAATTATTTATTTATTAAGTCCGATTAACCAGGCAGCTGACTAATATATACCGGTATATATTTTTTTTTATATAAAATCGACACTGAGAAGACCTTAGGGACAGGAAACACTTTGAAATTATAAAATAAAATATTAATTATCAGACAAACATCTGCGCAATATACTTCCATTATTTATGCTGCCCTATTTTCCTGTAATTTAATTCTAATTGGAAGTGCACACAGCAGACATCACAAGGCTAACCCTGCTATCTATCTGTCCCTAACTGGCTGCGGGAAAGACAATAAGAAACTGCAAAACAATGTAGTTATTGTTAACCAATTGAAAGTGGCAAACCTTTTCTACTGCAGTAATAAGGCCACACTGGATCCTCTAAAAAAAGGGAAGTTGTGGGTGGAATTTGACAATTAAAAACTAACTGCAGGGGAAAAAAAGTGTTAGAGTCCCTTTAAATAAACCTTAAAGGGATATTAAAAATACTTTGATATTATAATATATAATGTTTATTTATGGGTTAAACACAGTTCTGAGCAAGCAATACTGCCATAATAATATGCTCTAGCACATTACAATATGCATTATTCCTTCTTTATGTCCCTTTAAGGCTGAACTATCTTTGCAGCCATATAATATTGTTTAGTAAAAAAAAAAAAAAAAAAACCACGTACAAGCCTTGCCACCATGTCATCCAGATTCAGTCCATATTTAGCCACAACTGGCCGCAGCACCTCTGTTACAGGCTTGGTAGGTTTGGCTTTAAGACCCACAGATCTGTTAATTGGTACAAGATCCAACCTAAATAAAAAATAAACAAATAAAATGATATGTATACATATGTGTGTGTATAGTTATCTATCTATATGTATATCTCTCAACATATAATTATTACAATTTATTTTTAAAGTGCCAACATGTGTATATACACAAACACATATACACACGCACACAGGTCCGCACTCATCTTTTCACATAAATAAATATGCTTTATGAAATACTGTGAAAAATTTAAGTTTATTCAGCCATCAAAATGCCAAAAAAATAAGGAAAAATGTGTTTATATGTGTGTGTCTCATATAAATATATATATATATATATATATATATATATATATATATATATATATATATATATATATATATATATATATATATAAATATATATATATATATATTTTTTTTTTTTTTAAGCAGGGAAAACAAATGACGCTTGCCTGATAATTTTCTATTCTTCTGATGGAAAGAGTCCACAGCTGCATTCATTACTTTTGGGAAATAAGAACCTGGCAATCAGGAGACGGCAAAGACAACCCAATCAAAGGCTTAAATACTCCTCCCACTTCCCTCATCCCCCAGTCATGAAGCCGAGGAACAAGGAACAGTAGAAGAAATATCAGGGTGAAAGGTGCCAGAAGAATAAAATAAGACACCCCACATAAAAATTACGGGTGGGGAGCTGTGCACTCTCCATCAGAAGAAAAGAAAATGATCAGGTAAGCATAATTTATGTTTTTCTTCTTAAATGGAAAGCATCCACAGCTGCATTCATTATTTCTGGGAAAACAATACCCAAGCTATAGAGGACACTGAATGCCAAGATGGGAGGATACAATAGGTGGCCCATTTTGAGGACACCAAGCCTGAAACCACTGCCCAACAAAAAACCCTGCTTCGTCCAAAGCCAAGAGAACTTAAAAGAAAAAGCCCCAAGGACACTGACCCACAGACAGTCCAGCAGCCTAGCTAGAGACCACAAATAGGACTCAACTGAGCCAACAGTCTTCCGGGAGACACCGACGCCCAACAGTCGGTCCCCCACCACTCACCCTGCACTAATGAAGGGAACACCAGCCTGAACTCCCAAGGGACAAGGCAAGGGAGAATCAAAGGAAAACCGGGAGTACACCACATCTAAAAAGGAAAAACCCTTAATAGCGAGCCCAGCTTGCAAGACCCAAATAGGTCCTGACAGATAAGGGGAGGCTATGCCTACACCCAGCAAAAACCAGGAGGAATAAGACCGGCACAGGAACAGAGAAACTGTACTCTCAAACCTCATGAAAGCACTGAAAGACAACTGAAGACGGAGTCCTCACATTGTCCGAACTTAAAATAAAAAGTATTCTATCACAAAAAAACGTGAAACAACCCAGACTAAACCCAGACTAAACCCTGAGTCAAGAACACGTAGAAAGCATCAGGATGACACAGAAGAATACTGCTGAGAAGCAGAAGCGGCCAGCAAGAAGACAGACTGCAAAAAAGAAACCCCCAGACAGAGGGCACACTCTAGGCAATCCAGCTGCCAGACCTACACACAGGTCTCCAAAAGGGGATACACAGAACCTTAAACGAGGCCCCCCCAAGAAGAGAGATTACACCCAGAACCCGAAGGTAGTGTAAACCTGGATCTTCTGTTTGTAAGCTTAGGAAGCTAACGCTATGCACACCTAGGTCCTGAAAAAGTCAATGTCTCTTAGAACCCACTCCCAGCCGGGCCAAGCCCAAGCATCGGCAGGTCTAAAACAGTGGAACAGACCCCAAAACCAGCTCAAAAACAAACCGAAGAATGGCCACCACCATCCAACCAAGCACGGGTACAACCCGACTCCAAGAACAGACGACAAGGCCATAGACCCAAGGATCTAACAAAAAGCCCAACATAGTCTCGACACAGAGCCAGCAAGACTCCAGATGGAACTTAAAGACCCAGAGAGAACACCTCTTTCTGAAGGTTCACCCACAATTCCAACCTCCTGAAACCAGAAGAAGCCCTAAGAAAAGGACCACATCTCCAGAAGAAGGAGCATAAGCCCTCATCCTAAGAAAAAGGATGGGGCCAAAAGGCAGCACCTGTCAACAAGCCGCAAAGCCCCAGGCTATAGGAGAAATCAATCCCCAACACAGATGCACCTTGGAAGATATCCCCCTAGGACCCCTTAGCTTTAGTTAGCACTCCTACACTCTTTTTCTATTTCTAAGAGATCCCCCTAAGACTAGCTCGCTAACATATCCCATGCGCAATAGCCGCAGCAGAGACACTGCAACCCCATTCGTCTGCAGAGCAGTGAATCCAAGGGTTACTACAGCAAGCTGACCCATGGAATCCGACCATAAGGCGCAGAACAGCCCAGTGAGCAACAGTCACTCAGAAAACCTGGCTAACCATGACCAGGACAAGTAGTCCGAGTAAGGACATAGCCCAAGTTCCCAGGAACTGGGAAACCCCAAACCAGCTCTTAAAGGGACACTGAACCCAATTTTTTTTTTCTTTAGTGATTCAGATAGAGCATGCAACTTTAAGCAACTTTATAATTTACTCCTATTAGCAATTTTTCTTCATTCTCTTGCTATCTTTATTTGAAAAAGAAGGCATCTAAGCTTTTTTTGTTTCACACTCTGAATAGCACTTTATTATTGGTGGATGAATTTATCCACCAATCAGCAAGAACAACCCAGGTTGTTCACCAAAAAAGGGCCAGCATCTAAACTTACATTTCAAATAAAGATACCAAGAGAAAGAAGAAAATTTGTTAATATAAGTAAATTAGAAAGTTGCTTAAAATTGCATGCTCTATCTGAATCACAAAAGAAACAATTTGGGTTCAGTGTCCCTTTAAGCCTAAAAGTCCGGTAACAATGGGATCCACAAGGGAAAATGTAGAGCGAAGCCACAGCAACCGGAAGCTCCAGGGAGAAAACAGGTCCGGGCCCTCAATTGTTTAAACAAACAACACCCCATCTGATATGAAAAACCAGACCACAGGGGATATCAATACATATCCAGATAAACCCTGATAACGAGAAGAACTCACAAGTCCCGACCTAAGGAAGGGACCATCCCTTGCCGGAGTCCAACGCTCCAAAGGAGACAAGGTGGAAAAAGTCGTACATGACTCAAACAGCTTCAGGACAACAAGGCAAGGAAATACCGCAAGGCCAAAACCCCTCGAGCAAGGCTCATCTCCACATCACCTCCATACAAACAGAGGATCACAGGGAGAAAAAGGCGTGAAGCATCCCCAGCTCCGGAAAGAACCCAAGCAAAGCCCAAGGAGACCACGCCCAGAGTCCCTAAAAGGGACAACCATCTCCCAGAGGGGAACCCAGGTCCCTAAAAGGAGACCTAACCCACACGGAGATAAGGGAGGAAGACCCAAAAGGTTTCCTAAAACAGCTAGATAGTACACAGTCAATGTGCAATAGCTGCAGCTGGTTACATACTGTTAACCATGCGCTGCAAGGCAGCTGCTGAGGACCAAGTTCACAAGGAACAAGTCCGGAGCCTTAAAAATGGCCAACCGCTCAAGACGGCGGGAAGAGGGCGCTCAGCCCCCAACCCTCCACTACGTGGGGAAGGGAACTCTAGGGTCCGATAACACCAGACCAAGAGAGAGTGACGCAGCGGAAACACCACTGACCCAGTCATGCAGATTGAAGGCTATAAGGAGTGAGACGATCCTTCCCACCTCACGGAACCACAGGTCCTCTAGAATGCTTAGTTGAAAACTGTAAAATAATGATAACATAAGCAATCGGCGCCTCGAACGGACCAGCCAAGAAGAACAGCGCCACGTGTCTGAATAGCCCCAAATCAGAACCAAACCCAACAGGACAAGCCTGCAACCAGGGTCCTAACCATCAAGCTGCATAAATCCTCCCTCAGAGAGGAAGAAGGGAAAACAGACAACCATAGGACTAACATGTCCCCAAAAACACTTCCGCAGTAACAGAGTATCGATCAAAGTTTAAGATTCACAAAGGAAACAAAGAAAATAAAAGAAATCCTAATCGGATAAAAAGAAAATATAAGGCAACCCGTAGGTTAACACCCAAGAAGAAAACAGGCCCACCCGCAGGACCAGCCAAACAGAGCCCTACTCTTCCAAAAAAAACTGGGAAGGATCTCAATAAAGAACAGCCAGGAGATTACATCATCCCCACATGTTTAATCAAGTGCACCATTCGAAGAAGCAGACTGAAAATTCCTGTATCCATCAAGGATAGGGTCATTTAAAAACTTAAAAACATGCCTGAGTAAGACGAAAGGCACAACACTCAGGGACAGCTACACCCGCAGGGAACCGTACAGGCCCTCCCTAAGGCGGACACCCGGGACAATAGGGCACGAGAACAATTATGCATAAAGAGAAAACGTGCTGCAACCTCCAGGGGGGAACAAGCTGCCATGCATGGAGGAATAATCCTAATCTGGGTTAACCGCATGTGTAGAAGTATGAAGCGGTAGGGAACTCGCCTCTTGGAGGACAGGACCCCTGGAGGCGGAGGGCTCAGCTGTCACTTGAGTTCCCAAGCCCAAGGAACAAGGCGCTCTAATACGGCACACCGAACATAACTGATTGACATGCGTCAACGAGGCCAATCCGGATTCTTCCCCAGACGAAGAATCAGTCTCAGTATCAGAATCCTCCAAAACTGAGTCTGAAATTTGAACAGTCTCAGCATCAGAATCCTCCATAACTGGATAGAGAATTATGCCAATATGGAATATAAGACAAAACAAAATGGGACCTGACACCCACAATGGCTGGGGCACTCACCACCTCCTATGAACCAGACCCCTGCAAACTAGAATTTCTCCGTCGCCACACGGTCAGGAATGCGTAAAAATGGAAGACTGAGCGTAATCACGCCCGGCCAGAAGGTAAACCGTATAGTCCAAAAAAAGTGCGACCAACCTCCAAAGGCCTTTATGTTTCAAGCCATGAGCCCATTTAACACTACACATAAGCAGGTTGAATCACATAACAAACATGATTAAAAAAAACCCTATTCAATAACCCCCCACAGGAGATATTAACCCTCGATTACAAGATACTAAAAGGAGACTCACTGAGACGCTTATGTTAAGTTAGTCCCGCAAGGTGGTAGCCTTTCGGGAAAACATCTGTATTACAGTAAATTCACGAAGAAAGAAAATTAAACAATCTTACCGTAATCTACGCCGTAAAACAAGAACACGGCCCTTCAAGTCTTTACTTGAGAGAAGAAAGCAGGCAGCGGAGCAAAGTTTGACAACGCCGATTGCTTGAGGAGCTGTTAACATGAGTTGGGATGGTTTCGCAGAAAGACTCTCCCTGCATCTCCGGACTCTAACTTTCATCCAAGACCTCACTGAGAGACTGACAGGATTACTTAAAACTCCTGTCCCATGTCGAAGAGTACTACCCTCCAAGAGACAAATTAAATTCTGACACTTCTCTGCCAACCTCCTGGGATGAAAGGCACAGAATCACTGGGGGATGAGGGAAGTGGGAGGAGTATTTAAGCCTGTGGCTGGGGTGTCTTTGCCTCCTCCTGGTGGCCAGGTTCTTATTTCCCAAAAGTAATGCAGCTGTGGACTCTTTCCATTTAAGAAGAAAAAGTAAATAAATAACTGTAAAATTTTGTTTTTTCATAAAATTGTTCAAAAGATGCATAGTGAAATCTACCCAAAAGATTTCTAACAAATTACTGTAACATATTACAAAGAAATGTATTTATTAAACAATATGGAAAAGAAGCAGTGTGCTGCCAAATGGTTTGCAATGGTAAACAAACCCATTAGAAAAGTGCAAATCACATTTGTTAAATTAATTTTCTCTTACCGAAATAATGTACGTTTTTCTATTCTTAGATCCCGAGATTCTAAAATGCTGCTGTCTTGGCTGAGAACAAGCGGCTTCATTACATGTGGAGACAAAATAAACAGAAAGAGACCATAAAATAAAAGTTGCAGAAAATAAGAAAAGTCATAAAACACTAGAGTCAAAATTGTTTATCCTGAACAGACAGGCTTATAAATCTTTAATAGATGGGAATGGGACTTTTTAAAAACACAGTGCACTAAATGTAATTCATCCTATATATTTTAAGTATTTTTGGAACCTCAAACTTGTGTTCGAAGTCTTCTAAGATCTAATGACGTTTTTGTGCGTGTTGTTGGTATGTGCAGATGCTAATCTCAGTGCACCAGCAATGACAGCACATTTCAAATACATTTTTATATCTCTTCAATATCTTTAACAACTGCTGTGATTGTGTGTGTGTATGTATATATATATATATATATATATATATATATATATATATATATATATATATATATATATATATATATATATATATATATATATATATATTAGTCCTAAAGCCTGTGTACACAGGCCAATTTTTTAGGTACCGCGGTTCCAACCCTTGCTCCCTCTCTCTCCCCCCTCTCTTTTGCGCGCTCTCTCCCCCCCTCTCTTTTGAGTTCTCTCTCTCCCCCTTATTTTGCACTCTCCCCCCTCTTTTGCTCTCTCTCTCCCCCTTTTTTGCTCTCTCTCACCCCTCTTTTGCTCTCTCTCTCTCCCCTCTTGTGCTCTCTCTCTCTCCCCTCTCTTTTGCTCTCTCTCCCCCCTCTTTTGCTCTCTCTCCCCCCTCTTTTGCACTCTCCCCCCCCCCTCTTTTGTGCACTCTCTCTCCCCCCCTCTCTTTTAAACTCTCTCTCCCCCCCTCTCTTTTGAGCTCTCTCTCCCCCCCCTCTCTTTTGAGCTCTCTCTCTCCCCCCACTCTTTTGCGCTCTCTCCCCCTCTTTTTTGCGCTCTCTCCCCCTCTTTTTTGCGCTCTCTCCCCCTCTTTTTTGCGCTCTCTCCCCCTCTTTTTTGCGCTCTCTCCCCCTCTTTTTTGCGCTCTCTCTCTCCCTCTTTTGCGCTCTCTCTCTCCCTCTTTTGCGCTCTCTCTCTCCCTCTTTTGCGCTCTCTCTCTCCCTCTTTTGCGCTCTCTCTCTCCCTCTTTTGCGCTCTCTCTCTCCCTCTTTTGCGCTCTCTCTCTCCCTCTTTTGCACTCTCTCCCCCCTCTTTTGCGCTCTCTTTTTTTTTTTTTTTTAAATAATTTTTATTGAGGTATTCAAAACATACATAAACAAAATCAGACATTACTCATGGAAACACGCCTATAGAAATACAGCAGGGTTCATACATATAATACATAGGCATGTCTTAAAACCTTGAATAACAATGGATTCTCAACAGGAGAATATGCACCTGGCCACGTGTGGTACCTCATTTTACGTATAAACATGTTAGCTTGGACAAGTCAAAAATAACTCAACAAGTGTAGATTCTGAGACCTGGTGTTTGCAGAAGGGTTGTGAACAAGGAAATGTAGGTCCTTATGGGTCCACATCATTTAACATCAGATATTATAGGAAACATCCCTCTAAATTATAAAAAAAAGGGCACATAGCCCGTTAAAGGGATAAGTGGTGAGGATTACAGTGAGAGGGTGTCAAGTTTAGTTTCTCCAAATACCTTTAAGGTTACTATAGGCTTGTGCCAAGCCTCAAATTACGGAAAAAACAGAATTTATGCTTACCTGATAAATTAATTTCTCCAACGGTGTGTCCGGTCCACAGTGTCATCCATTACTTGTGGGATATTCTCCTCCCCCACAGGGAAAGGCAAGGAGAGCACACAGCAAGAGCTGTCCATATAGTCCCTCCCAGGCTCCGCCCCCCCAGTCATTCGACCGACGGTTAGGAGAAAAAAAGGAGAAACTATAGTGTGCCGTGGTGACTGTAGTGTATAGAGAAAGAAATTCTTCAAACCTGATTAAAAAACCAGGGCGGGCCGTGGACCGGACACACCGTTGGAGAAAGTAATTTATCAGGTAAGCATAAATTCTGTTTTCTCCAACATTGGTGTGTCCGGTCCACGGTGTCATCCATTACTTGTGGGAACTAATACCAAAGCTTTAGGACACGGATGAAGGGAGGGAGCAAATCAGGTTACCTAAACAGAAGGCACCACGGCTTGCAAAACCTTTCTCCCAAAAATAGCCCATCTTTCTCCCATCAAATTTGTAGAATTTGGACAAAGTGTGCAGAGAAGACCAGGTCGCTGCCTTACATATCTGATCAACAGAAGCCTCGTTCTTGAAGGCCCATGTGGAAGCCACAGCCCTAGTAGAGTGAGCTGTGATTCGTTCAGGAGGCTGCCATCCGGCAGTCTCGTAAGCCAATCGTATGATGCTTTTCAGCCAAAAGTAAAGAGAGGTAGCAGTAGCTTTTTTGACCTCTCCTCTTGCCAGAATAAACTACAAACAGAGAAGACGTTTGTCTGAAATCCTTTGTTGCTTCTAAATAGAACTTTAAAGCACGGACTACATCTAAATTGTGTAACAAGCGTTCCTTCTTTGAAACTGGATTCGGACACAAAGAAGGCACAACTATTTCCTGGTTAATATTCTTGTTGGAAACAACCTTTGGAAGGAAACCAGGTTTAGTACGCAAAACAACCTTATCTGAATGGAACACCAGATAGGGCGGATTACAATGCAGAGCAGATAATTCAGAAACTCTTCTAGCAGAAGAATAGCAACCAAAAACAGAACTTTCCAAGATAACAACTTGATATCTATGGAATGTAAGGGTTCAAACGGAACCCCTTGAAGAACTGAAAGAACCAAATTTAGACTCCAGGGAGGAGTCAAGCGTCTGTAAACAGGCTTGATCCTGACCAAAGCCTGAACAAAAGCTTGAACATCTGGCACAGCTGCCAGTCGTTTGTGTAACAAGACAGATAAAGCAGAAATCTGTCCTTTTAGAGAACTCGCTGATAATCCCTTATCCAAACCTTCTTGGAGAAAGGAAAGGATCCTAGGAATTTTAATCTTACTCCATGAGAATCCCTTGGATTCACACCAACAGATATATCTTTTCCATATTTTATGGTAATCTTTCTAGTCACAGGTTTTCTGGCTTGTACCAGAGTATCTATCACAGAATCCGAAAACCCACGCTTAGACAAAATCAAGCGTTCAATTTCCAAGCAGTCAGCTGGAGAGAAACTAGATTTGGATGTTCGAATGGACCTTGTACTAGAAGATCCTGTCTCAAAGGTAGCTTCCATGGTGGAGCCGATGACATATTCACCAGGTCTGCATACCAAGTCCTGCGTGGCCACGCAGGAGCTATCAAAATCACCGAGGCCTTCTCCTGTTTGATCCTGGCTACCAGCCTGGGAATGAGAAGGAACGGTGGAAACGCATAAGCTAGGTTGAAAGTCCAAGGCGCCACTAATGCATCCACTAGAGTCGCCTTGGGATCCCTGGATCTGGACCCGTAGCAAGGAACCTTGAAGTTCTGACGAGACGCCATCAGATCCATGTCTGGAATGCCCAATAATTGGGTCAACTGGGCAAACACCTCCGAGTGGAGTTCCCACTCCCCCGGATGAAAGGTCTGATGACTCAGATAATCCGCCTCCCAGTTTTCCACTCCTGGGATGTGGATCGCAGACAGGTGGTAGGATTGATCCTCTGCCCATTTGATGATCTTGGTCACCTCTCTCATCGCCAGGGAACTCCTTGTTCCCCCCTGATGGTTGAAGTAAGCAACAGTCGTCATGTTGTCTGATTGGAATCTTATGAATCAGGCCTTTGCTAGATGAGGCCAAGCCCGGAGAGCATTGAATATCGCTCTCAGTTCCAGGATGTTTATCGGGAGAAGAGACTCTTCCCGAGACCATAGACCCTGAGCTTTCAGGGAATCCCAGACCGCGCCCCAGCCTAATAGACTGGCGTCGGTCGTGACAATGACCCACTCTGGTCTGCGGAAGCTCATTCCCTGGGACAGGTGATCCTGAGTCAGCCACCAACGGAGTGAGTCTCTGGTCTTCTGATCTACTTGAATCACTGGAGACAAGTCTGTATAGTCCCCATTCCACTGTTTGAGCATGCACAGTTGTAATGGTCTTAGATGAATTTGCGCAAAAGGAACTATGTCCATTGCTGCAACCATCAACCCTACTACTTCCATACACTGAGCTATGGAAGGCCGTAGAACAGAGTGAAGAACTTGACAAGCATTTAGAAGCTTTGACTCTCTGACATCTGCCAGGAAAATCTTCATTTCTAAAGAATCTATTATTGTTCCCAAGAAAGGGACCCTTGTTGACGGAGACGGGGATCTTTTTTTCTATGTTCACCTACCACCCGTGAGATCTGAGAAAGGCTAGAACAATGTCTGTGTGAGCCTTTGTCTTTGAAAGAGACGACGCTTGAATTAGGATGTCGTCCAAGTAAGGTGCCACTGCAATGCCCCTGGGTCTTAGAACCGCTAGAAGGGACCCGAGCACCTTTGTGAAAATCCTTGGAGCAGTGGCTAGTCCGAATGGGAGAGCCACAAACTGGTAATGTTTGTCCAGAAAGGCGAACCTTAGGAACTGATGATGGTCTTTGTGGATAGGAATATGAAGATACGCATCCTTTAGATACACAGTAGTCATAAATTGACCCTCCTGGATTGTAGGTAAAATCGTTCGAATAGTTTCCATTTTGAACGATGGCACTCTGAGAAATTTGTTTAGAATTTTTAAATCCAGAATTGGTCTGAAAGTTCCCTCTTTTTTTGGGAACTACAAACAGATTTGAGTAAAACCCCTGACCTTGTTCCACAGTTGGAACTGGGAGTATCACTCCCATCTTTAACAGGTGCCTGTCTCTTTACTTGGTTTGAAGATAAGTGAGACATGTGGAACCTTCCCCTTGGGGGTAGTTCCTTGAATTCTAGAAGATAACCCTGAGAGACTATTTCTAGTGCCCAGGGATCCTGAACATCTCTTGCCCAAGCCTGAGCAAAGAGAGAGAGTCTGCCCCCTACTAGATCCAGTTCCGGATCGGGGGCTACCTCTTCATGCTGTCTTGGTAGCAGCAGCAGGTTTCTTGGCCTGTTTATCCTTGTTCCAGCCTTGCATTGATTTCCAAGCTGGTTTAGTCTGGGAAGCGTTACCCTCTTGTCTAGAGGCTGCCGAGTTGGAAGCCGGTCCGTTCCTGAAATTGCGACAGGAACGAAAATTGGACTTATTCTTAGCCTTGAAAGGTTTATCTTGTGGGAGGGCATGGCCCTTTCCCCCAGTGATGACTGAAATAATCTCTTTCAATTCTGGCCCAAAAGGGGTCTTACCTTTGAAAGGGGTATTAAGCAATTTTGTCTTGGAAGATACATCCGCCGACCAAGACTTTAGCCAGAGCGCTCTGCGCGCCACAATTGTAAACCCTGAATTTTTTGCCGCTAACCTCGCTAACTGCACAGCGGCGTCTAAAATAAAGGAATTAGCTAACTTAAGTGCGTAAATTCTGTCCATGACTTCCTCATACGGAGTCTCCCTACTGAGCGACTTTTCCAGTTCCTTTCAAACCAGAACCACGCCGCTGTAGTGACAGGAATAATGCACGAAATAGGTTGAAGGAGGTAACCTTGCTAAGCAAACCCTCCAATTTTTTATCCATAGGATCTTTGAAAGCACAATTGTCCTCAATAGGAATGGTCGTGCGCTTGGCTAGAGTAGAAAACTTCCCCTCGACCTTAGGGACTGTTTGCCATGTGTCCTTCCTGTGGTCGACCATAGGGAACAATTTCTTAAATATAGGAGGAGGGACAAAAGGTATGCCTGGCTTCTCCCACTCCTTATTCACTATGTCCGCCACCCGTTTAGGTATCGGAAAAGTATCAGGGTGCACCGGGACCTCAAGGAACTGTCCATCTTGCACAATTTTTCTGGGTTGACCAGATTGTCACAATCATCCAGATAGATAGCACCTCCTTAAGTAATGCGCGGAGATGCTCTAATTTAAATTTAAATGTCACAACATCAGGTTCTGCCTGCTGAGAAATTCTTCCTGTATCAGAAATTTCCCCATCTGACAAACCCTCCCTCACTGCCACTTCAGATTGGTGTGAGGGTATGACAGAAAAATTATCATCAGCGCCCTCCTGCTCTACAGTGTTTAAAACAGAGCAATCACGCTTTCTCTGAAATGCTGGCATTTTGGATAAAATATTAGCTATGGAGTTATCCATTACTGCCGTCAATTACTGCATAGTAACAAGCATTGGCGCGCTAGAAGTACTAGGGGTCGCCTGCGCGGGCATAACTGGTATAGACACAGAAGGAGATGATGTAGAACTATGTCTACTTCCTTCATCTGAGGAATCATCCTGGGCAACTTTACAATTTGTGACAGTTCTGTCCTTACTTTGTTTGGACGCAATGGCACAATTATCACACTATATTTGAAGGGGGAACCACATTGGCTACCATACATACAGAACATGATCTATCTGAAGGTACAGACATGTTAAACAGGCTTAAACTGGTTAATAAAGCACAAAAACCGTTTTAAAACAAAACCGTTACTGTCTCTTTAAATGTTAAACAGGGCACACTTTATTACTGAATATGTGAAAAACTATGAAGGAATTATCCAATCTTTACCAAATTTTCACCACAGTGTCTTAATACATTCAAAGTATTGCACCCCAATTTTCAAGCTGTTAACCCTTAAAATATGGAAACCAGAGCCGTTTTTAAATTTTAACCCCCTTACAGTCCCAGCCACAGCCTTTGCTGCGACTTCACCAATCCCAGGGGGGTATATGATATCAAATGAAGCCTTCTAGGAACGTTTTTAGTGGATTCCAGACCCTCACACATGCAGCTGCATGTACTGAACTCAAAATTAACTGCACAGTAATGGCGCGAAAATGA
The DNA here is from genome assembly GCF_027579735.1 of Bombina bombina. Lineage (NCBI taxonomy): Eukaryota > Metazoa > Chordata > Amphibia > Anura > Bombinatoridae > Bombina > Bombina bombina. Next base: position 1,326,676,319 of record NC_069500.1, read on the forward strand.
GGCTCTGCCTAATACAGAGAAAGGCCCTTCCTGACTGGGAAGGTGTCTTAACAAGTGCCTGGTGCTAAAAACGTTCCCCAATGTTATAAAAGTGTGAAATACAACTTCAAACTGCATATAATACTTAAATAAAGCAATCGATTTAGCCCCTAAAAGTGTCTACCAGTTTATAGCCCATAATAAGCCCTTTATTCTGTTTGAGACTAAGAAAATGGCTTACCAATCCCCATGAGGGGAAAATGACAGCCTTCCAGCATTACACAGTCTTGTTAGAAATATGGCTAGTCATACCTTGAGCAGAAGAGCCTGCTAACTGTTTCCCCCAACTGAAGTTATCTCATCTCAACAGTCCTATGTGGAAACAGCAAACGATTTTAGTAACTGCTGCTAAAATCATAATCCTCTCACAAACAGAAATCTTCATCTCTTTCTGTTTCAGAGTAAATAGTACATACCAGCACTATTTTAAAATAACAAACTCTTGATAGAAGAATAAAAAACTACAACTAAACACCACAAACTCCTCACCATCCCTGAGGAGATGCTACTTGTTCAGAGCGGCAAGGAGAATGACTGGGGGGCGGAGCCTGGGAGGGACTATATGGACTGCTCTTGCTGTGTGCTCTCCTTGCCTTTCCCTGTGGGGGAGGAGAATATCCCACAAGTAATGGATGACACCGTGGACCGGACACACCAATGTTGGAGAAATTAAGAAAAGTACAAAAACCTGCTAGCAAGTGCATTAAAAAAAATATATATATATAAAAAGAATTTTGTCTCGTACACAGGGGCCTTGATGGGCCATTCACAGCTCATATATTGAATTTGATAGCATCTGCAACTAATATACCGACATGGGGGTATCAAAACATGGATTCTAAATAAGTAGGACACAGTGATAAGTTTAGGACACAGAAATATGCAGTCGGTATATGTAACATAGTTATAACACAGTGTGGCTTGCAGACATAAACACATTTTAAGCTATAACACACCTGACATAACTGCGCTGTGATGAGAGGCCCATACAAGGGTGAACATTTATTTAAATAATTAGCCTATATGCTGTGTAATGACCAGTGTGGAAATCTCAGTTATCTCCCTAACTTCGCTAACTCCAGCATTTTAAGCTATAACACACCTGACATAACTGCGCTGTGATGAGAGGCCCATACAAGGGTGAACATTTATTTAAATAATTAGCCTATATGCTGTGTAATGACCAGTGTGGAAATCTCAGTTATCTCCCTAACTTCGCTAACTCCAGCACTTAAGTTAGGAACAGAGGGGCCTAACAGTTAAACTATCATATGTCCTGTTTTTCATCTAGGCCAAGTCTCTTAGGAATGAGGGGTAGAGGACTCCCTCCTATCTAATCTAGGGCAGGAGATACTCTCTTTTATTAAATTCAGTCTGAGTATTAAAGCTCTTACAGCCCAACCATGTTAATATAGACCACTAATCAATTATATACATAAATATAAAGGACACCCCTGCTCAGCTAAATAAAGCTCAAACATTCAGTAATATGATTAAAGAACAACATAGGAGCTGAATAATATGCCCCCACACAGGGAGCCCTAAAACAAGTTATTACTGAGAAAAAAAGGGGGGTCCAGTGATGTGAACCGCGTTCTCATGGACCTCAACCTCAAATATTGCTATTGTCATTAGAGTGTCCAAGTCCTGAGCTCCAAAAGGCATATGTCGCAAGAACAGAATACAAAACCGTGGGTCACAGAGTTACTAGAATATTAGGAGTATCACCCCACACCAGTTCTTGCCTGAATGCTGGAATACTGAGAGCCTTTTGCTGGTTCAGCGATCCTCTGCACCTCTAGGTCGGCAAGTGAGCTCCTGTAATAGTTAGCCGCCGGTAGATCAAGCACTCCAGTCGGGCCATACACCCAGGAGCCGGCCGCTCTCCCACATGTGACCCCACTGGAGTTACCAGCCCAGTAGTACCTGTCAAAATAGATGCCGGCTTTTTTTACCAAGCTCAAACCGTTAACGAAAAGCCTGTTGTCTCCTCTCATCTCTGTCTCAAGAATCCGCAGTTCCCTGTCCTGCGGGGCCATCGTTACGCACACATCATCCAAACTGTTATTTGCGGCACTGACTTCTAGCCGCCTCAATGCTGATGCATCATTATCAATGGCAGCGCTCCCATCTTCCACTGGGGCCTCCCTGCTCACATCTTCAGCCATCCCAGAGCCAATATGCATCACTGTAGTGTATGGGGTTTCCACTAGCGCCATAAGGCGATCAAATCTGTCACGTATCTGCCGATCCGACTCGGCAAATAGAGCCTGTATTTGCATACAAAATGCCTCTGCCATGGTCAGGGGAGATTCTGTGCTTAGAGCGCAAACTTCGGTTCCCAAAATTAAACAGATTAAAGGGAGTGAAGCTTACTATTATTCACTCAAACCCCAGGTCTCGGGGGGGGGGGGGGGGTGTTGGAGGCCTTCCCACTCTGGGCAGCCCAGGCCTGCAACGGTCCGGTCTGGGGGGACAGTAATTTACAAATCTTTACATCTTCATATCCAGCAAACTTTCAGCTGTCACCACAAACATAAAACCAGGCTGGATGGCTTCCATAAATTGAGATACACGGCGGAATGTATATCCTTAAAACTGAGCACCCAGAATAGCTGCCATCTTGGGCCATAGCCCGGACACGCCCCTGCCTTGCACTCTCTTTTAAACTCTCCCCCCTCTCTTTTGAGCTCTCTCTCTCTCCCCCTCTTTTGAGCTCTCTCTCTCCCCCCTCTCTTTTAAGCTCTCCCTCCCACCTCTCTTTTAAGCTCTCTCCCCACTCTCTTTTGAGCTCTCTCTCCCCCTCTCTTGCACTCCCTCTCCCTCTTTTGCTCTTCTCCCCTCTTCTGCTCGCTTTCTTTCTTTCCTTCCTCTGTTTTGGTCTCTCCCGCCGGCCACGCCACTCCCGCACGCTCCCGCGAGGCCATGCCCCCTCGTTGCGCCGGCCACACACCCTCATAATTCCTGCCGGCCACGCCCCCATCACGGCACGCCCGACGCTGGTCACGCCCCCACCAGGCAGCTTCCGCAGTGCGCACTACTCTGCAGCTGAATGCCAGGCGTGTTTGTCCGCGCGCAGTCTCTACTGCGCATGACGGCTTCAGACAAAGACACTTGGCCTTGGCCTTTTATAATATAGGATATATATATATATATATATATATATATATATATACACACACACACACACACACAGTATATATATAGCACTTTATAAATAAATAATAGAAATTAATTGAAATTGTACTGAAGATTTGTGTTAAAATGATGTCTCTGCATTCTACACAAAACATGTTTCTAATAATAGATACGTGTTTCTGTTTCTACCAATATGGGAGTGTTCTATATCAGCCAATAAGCAACAAATACTTTAGTATTTCTTGTGTACAAACACACACATTCTGCTAGTTTTAATGTCTTAACATATTAATAAACCAATGTATCACCATATATGCATTTGCTACTGCACTTAAGGGGACACTGAACCCAATTATTTTCTTTCATGATTCAGATAGAGCATGACATTTTAAGCAACTTTCTAATCTACTCCTATTATCAATTTTTCTTTGTTCTCTTGCTATCTTTATTTAAAAAGCAGGAATGTAAATCTTAGCATCCAGCCCATTTTACGTTCAGCACCATGGATAGCGCTTGCTTATTGGAGGATTACATTTACTCACCAATAAGCAAGCATAACCAAGGTTCTCAACCAAAAATGGGCCGGCTCCTATGCATCACATTCCTGCTTTTAAAAATAAAGATATCAAGAGAACGAAGAAAAATTAATAGGAGTAAATTAGAAAGGTGCTTAAAATTGCATGCTCTATCTGAATCATGAAGAAACAAAACATAATTTATGTAAGAACTTATCTGATAAATTCATTTCTTTCATATTGGCAAGAGTCCATGAGCTAGTGATGTATGGGATATACAATCCTACCAGGAGGGGCAAAGTTTCCCAAACCTCAAAATGCCTATAAATACACCCCTCACCACACCCACAATTCAGTTTAACGAATAGCCAAGTAGTGTGGTGATAAAGAAAGGAGTAAAAAGCATCAACAAAGGAATCTGGAAATAATTGTGCTTTATACAAAAAAATCATAACCACCATAAGAAAAGGGTGGGCCTCATGGACTCTTGCCAATATGAAAGAAATTAATTTATCAGGTAAGTTCTTACATAAATTATGTTTTTTTCATGTAATTGGCAAGAGTCCATGAGCTAGTGACGTATGGGATATCAAATACCCAAGATTGTTCCATGATGATTTTGGAGATCACTCTTGGAAGAAGAACTAGAGGCGGGAAGATATAAGCAGGTTGATAACACCAAGGAAGTGTCAGCGCATCCACTGCTTCCGCCTGAGAATCCCTGGACAGGTATCTGGGAAGTTTCTTGTTTAGATGAGAAGCCATCAGATCGATTTCTGGAAGACCCCACATCTGAACAATCTGAGAAAACACATCCGGATGGAGAGACCACTCCCCTGGATGTAAAGTCTGACGGCTGAGATCTAAACCTGGGATATGAACCGCAGAAATTAGACAGGAGCTGGAATCCGCCCAAACATGTATCCGAGATACTTCTTTCATAGCTTGGGGACTGTGAGTCCCACCCTGATGATTGACATATGCCACCGTTGTAATATTGTCTGTCTGAAAACAAATGAACGGTTCTCTCTTCAACAGAGGCCAAAACTGAAGAGCTCTGAGAATTGCACGGAGTTCTAAAATATTGATTGGTAATCTCGCCTCTTGAGATTCCCAAACCCCTTGTGCTGTCAGAGATCCCCAGACATCTCCCCAACCTGAAAGACTCGCATCTGTTGTGATCACAGTCCAGGTCGGCCGAACAAAAGAGGCCCCTTGAACTAAACGCTGGCGATTTAACCACCACGTCAGAGAGTGTCGAACATTGGGATTTAAGGATATTAACTGTGATATCTTTGTATAATCCCGGCACCATTGATTCAGCATACAAAGCTGGAGAGGTCTCATGTGAAAACGAGCAAAAGGAATCGCGTCTGATGCTGCAGTCATGAGGCCTAAAACTTCCATGCACATAGCCACTGAAGGTAATGACTGAGACTGAAGGTGCCGACATGCTGCAACCAATTTCAAACGTCTCTTGTCTGTTAGAGACAGAGTCATGGACACTGAATCTATCTGGAAACCTAAAAAGGTGACCCTTGTCTGAGGAATCAAGAAACTTTTTGGTAAATTGATCCTCCAACCATGTTTTCGAAGAAACAACACTAGCTGATTCGTGTGAGATTCTGCGGAACGTAAAGACTGAGCTAGTGCCAAGATATCGTCCAAATAAGGAAACACCGCAATACCCTGTTCTCTGATTACAGAGAGTAGGGCACCCAGAACCTTTGAAAAGATTCTTGGAGTTGTTGCTAGGCCAACAAATTGGTAATGCTTGTCTAGAAAAGAGAATCTCAGGAACTGATAATAGGGCACCCAGAACCTTTGAAAAGATTCTTGGAGCTGTTGCTAGGCCAACAAATTGGTAATGCTTGTCTAGAAAAGAGAATCTCAGGAACTGATAATGTTCTGGATGAATCGGAATATGAAGGTAAGCATCCTGCAAGTCTATTGTAGACATATAATGTCCTTGCTGAATAAAAGGCAGAATAGTCCTTATAGTCACCATCTTGAAAGTTGGTACTCTTACATAACGATTCAAAATTTTCAGATCCAGAATTGTTCTGAATTAATTTTCTTTCTTTGGGACAATGAATAGATTTGAATAAAACCCCAGACCCTGTTCCTGAAAAGGAACCGGCATGATTACCCCTGAAACCTCCAGGTCTGAAACACACTTCAGGAAAGCCTGAGCTTTTACTGGATTTACAGGGATACGTAAGAGAAAAAATTTTCTCACAGGAGAGACAATACTCTGAATCCATTGATTTTGGACAGAATTTGCCCAAACATCCTTGAAAAACCTTAATCTGCCCCTACCAACTGAGCTGGAATGAGGACTGCACCTTCATGCGGACTTAGGGGCTGACTTTGGTTTCTTAAAAGGCTTGGATTTATTCCAATTTGAGGAAGGCTTCCAATTGGAAACAGTTTCCTTGGGGGAAGGATTAGGTTTTTGTTCCTTATTTTGATGAAAGGAACGAAAACGATTAGAAGCCTTAGATTTACCCTTAGGTTTTTTATCCTGAGGCAAAAAACTCACTTCCCCCCAGTAACAGTTGAAATAATAGAATCCAACTGAGAACCAAATAAATTATTACCTTGGAAAGAAAGAGATAGTAATCTAGACTTAGATGTCATGTCAGCATTCCAAGATTTAAGCCACAAAGCTCTTCTAGCTAAAATAGCTAAAAAGACATGGATCTAACATCAATTTTGATATCAAAAATTGCATCACAAATAAAATGATTAGCATTCTGTAGTAAACGAACAATGCTATATAAGTCAGAATCCAATTCTTGTTGCGCTAAATTCTCCAACCAAAAAGTTGAAGCAGCTGCAACATCAGCCAAAGAAATTACAGGCCTAAGAAGATGACCTGAATATAAATAGGCTTTCCTTAGATAAGATTCAAGCTTCCTATCTAAAGGATCCTTAAAGGAAGTACTATCTTCCATAGGAATAGTGGTTTGTTTAGAAAGAGTAGAAATAGCCCCATCAACTTTGGGGATCTTTTCCCAAAACTCTATTGAAATTGCTGGTAAAGGATACAATTTTTTAAACCTTGCAGAAGGATTAAAAGGAGTACCCGGCTTATTCCATTCCTTAGAAATCACATCAGAAATAGCATCAGGAATAGGAAAAACTTCTGGAGTAACCACAGGAGGTTTAAAAACAGAATTTAAACGTTTACTGGTTTTAATATCAAGAGGACTAGCTTCCTCAATATCCAAAGTAATTAACACTTCTTTTAACAAAGAACGCATATACTCCATTTTAAATAAATAAGTAGATTTGTCAGTGTCAATATCTGAGGAAGGATCTTCTGAATCAGATAGATCCTCATCAGAGGTGGATAATTCATTATGTTGTCGGCCATTTGAAATTTCATCAACTTTATGAGTTTTAAAAGACCTCTTACGCTTATTAGAAGGCAGAAATGCAGACAAAGCCTTCTGAATAGAATCAGTAACAAATTCTTTAAAATTCATAGGTATATCATGTACTTTAGAAGACGAAGGAACTGTTACCGGCAATGTACTATTACTGATGGACACACTATCTGCATGTAAAAGTTTATCATGGCAACTAATACAAATGACATTAGGAGATATAATCTCCACAATTTTACAACAAATGCACTTAGCTTTGGTAGAACTGATATCAGGCAGCAAAGTTCCAACAGATACTTCTAAGACAGGATCAGATTGAGACATCTTGCAGTATGTAAAAGAAAAAACAACATATAAAGCAAAATTATCAATTTCCTTATATCACAGTTTCAGGAATGGGAAAAAATGCAAATAGCATAGCCCTCTGACATAGAAAAAGGCAAGAGGCAAACAGCAATGGGGCAAATAAAAAATGAAAAAAGTTTGGCGCCAAGTATGCCGCACAACGTAACTTAAAAAATTTTTGGCGCCAACCATGTCCGGAAATGACACACTCGCGTCACTAACGCAACCCTGTGTGAAACCTCTGTGTCAATTACGACGCCAGAAATGACGAACTTGCGTCAACGCCAAAAAATTCTCGCGCCAAGAATGACGCAATGAAGTGTAGCATTTGGCGCACCCGCGAGCCTAAGTCAGCCCACAATTTGAAACAAAGTAGTCAATTGAAAAAAAGAGTAAACCCCAGGTAAGACAAAAATATTTCTTAATATTAACATTCCCCAAATATGAAACTGACAATCTGCAAAAGGAAATACATGAACCTGACTCATGGCAAATATAAGTACAATACATATATTTTGAACTTTATATAAATGCATAAAGTGCCAAAACCATAGCTGAGGTGTCTTAAGTAATAAAAACATACTTACCCAAAGACACCCATCCACATATAGCAGATAGCCAAACCAGTACTGAAACAGTTATCAGTAGAGGTAATGGTATATGAGAGTATATCGTCGATCTGAAAAGGGAGGTAGGAGATGAATCTCTACGACCGATAACAGAGAACCTATGAAAAAGACCCCCTTTAGGAAAATCATTGCATTCAATAGGTGATACTCTCCACGTCCCTCTGAGAGGAATCAGGCTTTAAAATGCTGAGAAGCGCATGTCAACGTAGAAATCTTAGCACAAACTTACTTCACCACCTCCATAGGAGGCAAAGTTTGTAAAAATGAATTGTGGGTGTGGTGAGGGGTGTATTTATAGGCATTTTGAGGCTTGGGAAACTTTGCCCCTCCTGGTAGAATTGTATATCCCATACGTCACTAGCTCATGGACTCCTGCCAATTACATGAAAGAAATTGGGTTTAGTCTCACTTTAATACCAGAGTTTAAGGAACATAAATCTTGTACAAAACACAAAGTAGAAGCCAATTTTGCTGATTTTAAAGAGGCACTAAAAATATCATACATAATGTGTTTACAGCAGGGATTCATATGGGAAAAATGTAAAATTAAACTATTATTCTAAGTTCAAAATCCCTGTTCTCCTTATCTGATCTCCCTTGCTGAGGTCAATTAGCGGCAGTTATAAATGACCTGAAAGCAACAATATCAGAGGGTGCAGTGTCGCTATAAAGGGAAAAGTAACCTTTTAATATATATGTCCTTTTAATTTTGATTCTGTCACTGCCTTTTAGGATTTGTTAGATTTCTCATTAGCACTCCTTATATCGAAGTTTCAAATAATAAAAAAAAAAAAAAAAAAACAACAACAACAAAAAAACAGTTGCTAAATATATTAATGGAAGGGACATCACAGTGGAAACATTACTTGCTCTACTTCATTAGAACATAACATTTTAACTCTAGTGACCATGCAGTGCTATGTGTTTAACCTCTGCAAATGGTTTAAACACATAGTTAAAGAAATGCTCTGGAGCTACACAGCACTGCTAGTCCCGAGTAGGACCTAATCAACAGTGGTAGTTGCATGACCCAGCTGAGCGACTACTGCTGATTATTCTGTGACCAACAGTTTCTGCCGCCCCTGAGTGTTACTTTAGATATGTATTTAACCGCTTTCGAGGGTCAGTGGTGTTAAAATTACATGCTATTAAACATTTAGAGAATGTTCATTTTCCCCTATAGTGGCCCTTTAGCTATTTTAAATATCTGTTGAAAATGACACAATGAAATATAGAAGTGAAATACCTTATTCCCTCCGACTAAAAAAAGATCTACTGCTGCTATGTTAATTCCATGTTTCTCACACAAGCCGCACAGTATTTCCTTAATGGAGAAGCCAGATTTAACAACCATGGCACAGGAAGATCCATCTGGAAGACTGATATAACAGTGTTTGGGGGATTTCTCCTTGTCCGTTGCAGAAGACGACACCCTTGACGACTCAAACTTGGAAAGAAACAGGAAAGGAATAGATCATATAAATGTATTTATTTTATTTTAAAGAAAGAACACGGTCAGCTTCTACATAAAGTATAAACATTCTTGCAATTGCCTGTAAGGCTAATAAAGTGTGATCCACTTAACAGCACTGCTACATAATGAGAATTTGAGATTACAGGATTTCACTAAAGAAAGAGAGAAAGAAAAAAGGAAAAAGAAAGATTGAAAGATTTACTGCAACCATGCATAGGATGTAAAGGACTATGTACTTAGACAAGCTGCTAATAAGAGTTTATTGTATTCAAAGCAGCTACAGAAAAATCATTTCTGACACTTCTCTCTCCTAACCCCCAGTAAGAGGGTGAATACTGCTGCTGCCTCTTGTTTACCTATCTTATACAAAGCCAATGCTGCAGTATTGCAATTTTTAATATAGATGGTAGTTTCAAAAACCAAAGCAGCCATTTTAAATTTGTAAACAATTTAACACACTCCGGCAAATAAAATGAATCATTAAGAACACATTAAAGGGAATATTTTACAGTATGATGCCCCTTTAAGTAAAAATTTTAGAAAAGGGTTATTGTTTGGAAGCTAAATGCAAACAATAATATTTAAGTAAAAACAGAATTTATGTTTACCTGATAAATTTCTTTCTCCAACGGTGTGTCCGGTCCACGGCGTCATCCTTACTTGTGGGATATTCTCTTCCCCAACAGGAAATGGCAAAGAGCCCAGCAAAGCTGGTCACATGATCCCTCCTAGGCTCCGCCTACCCCAGTCATTCGACCGACGTTAAGGAGGAATAATAGCATAGGAGAAACCACATGGTACCGTGGTGACTGTAGTTAAAGAAAATAAATTATCAGACCTGATTTAAAAACCAGGGCGGGCCGTGGACCGGACACACCGTTGGAGAAAGAAATTTATCAGGTAAACATAAATTCTGTTTTCTCCAACATAGGTGTGTCCGGTCCACGGCGTCATCCTTACTTGTGGGAACCAATACCAAAGCTTTAGGACACGGATGAAGGGAGGGAGCAAATCAGGTCACCTAAATGGAAGGCACCACGGCTTGCAAAACCTTTCTCCCAAAAATAGCCTCAGAAGAAGCAAAAGTATCAAACTTGTAAAATTTGGTAAAAGTGTGCAGTGAAGACCAAGTCGCTGCCCTACATATCTGATCAACAGAAGCCTCGTTCTTGAAGGCCCATGTGGAAGCCACAGCCCTAGTGGAATGAGCCGTGATTCTTTCGGGAGGCTGCCGTCCGGCAGTCTCGTAAGCCAATCTGATGATGCTTTTAATCCAAAAAGAGAGAGAGGTAGAAGTTGCTTTTTGACCTCTCCTTTTACCTGAATAAACAACAAACAGGGAAGATGTTTGTCTAAAATCCTTTGTAGCATCTAAATAGAATTTTAGAGCGCGAACAACATCCAAATTGTGCAACAAGCGTTCCTTCTTTGAAACTGGTTTCGGACACAGAGAAGGTACGATAATCTCCTGGTTAATGTTTTTGTTAGAAACAACTTTCGGAAGAAAACCAGGTTTAGTACGTAAAACCACCTTATCTGCATGGAACACCAGATAAGGAGGAGAACACTGCAGAGCAGATAATTCTGAAACTCTTCTAGCAGAAGAAATTGCAACTAAAAACAAAACTTTCCAAGATAATAACTTAATATCAACGGAATGTAAGGGTTCAAACGGAACCCCCTGAAGAACTGAAAGAACTAAATTGAGACTCCAAGGAGGAGTCAAAGGTTTGTAAACAGGCTTGATTCTAACCAGAGCCTGAACAAAGGCTTGAACATCTGGCACAGCTGCCAGTTTTTTGTGAAGTAACACCGACAAGGCAGAAATCTGTCCCTTCAGGGAACTTGCCGATAATCCTTTTTCCAATCCTTCTTGAAGGAAGGATAGAATCCTAGGAATCTTAACCTTGTCCCAAGGGAATCCTTTAGATTCACACCAACAGATATATTTTTTCCAAATTTTGTGGTAAATCTTTCTAGTTACAGGCTTTCTGGCCTGAACAAGAGTATCGATAACAGAATCTGAGAAACCTCGCTTCGATAAAATCAAGCGTTCAATCTCCAAGCAGTCAGCTGGAGTGAAACCAGATTCGGATGTTCGAACGGACCCTGAACAAGAAGGTCTCGTCTCAAAGGTAGCTTCCAAGGTGGAGCCGATGACATATTCACCAGATCTGCATACCAAGTCCTGCGTGGCCACGCAGGAGCTATCAAGATCACCGACGCCCTCTCCTGATTGATCCTGGCTACCAGCCTGGGGATGAGAGGAAACGGCGGGAACACATAAGCTAGTTTGAAGGTCCAAGGTGCTACTAGTGCATCCACTAGAGCCGCCTTGGGATCCCTGGATCTGGACCCGTAGCAAGGAACTTTGAAGTTCTGACGAGAGGCCATCAGATCCATGTCTGGAATGCCCCAAAGTTGAGTGACTTGGGCAAAGATTTCCGGATGGAGTTCCCACTCCCCCGGATGCAATGTCTGACGACTCAGAAAATCCGCTTCCCAATTTTCCACTCCCGGGATGTGGATAGCAGACAGGTGGCAGGAGTGAGACTCCGCCCATAGAATAATCTTGGTCACTTCTTCCATCGCTAGGGAACTCCTTGTTCCCCCCTGATGGTTGATGTACGCAACAGTCGTCATGTTGTCTGATTGAAACCGTATGAACTTGGTCCTCGCTAGCTGAGGCCAAGCCTTGAGAGCATTGAATATCGCTCTCAGTTCCAGAATATTTATCGGTAGAAGAGATTCTTCCCGAGACCAAAGACCCTGAGCTTTCAGGGATCCCCAGACCGCGCCCCAGCCCATCAGACTGGCGTCGGTCGTGACAATGACCCACTCTGGTCTGTGGAATGTCATCCCTCGTGACAGGTTGTCCAGGGACAGCCACCAACGGAGTGAGTCTCTGGTCCTCTGATTTACTTGTATCTTTGGAGACAAGTCTGTATAGTCCCCATTCCACTGACTGAGCATGCACAGTTGTAATGGTCTTAGATGAATGCGCGCAAAAGGAACTATGTCCATTGCCGCTACCATCAACCCGATCACTTCCATGCACTGAGCTACGGAAGGAAGAGGAACGGAATGAAGTATTCGACAAGAGTCCAGAAGCTTTGTCTTTCTGGCCTCTGTTAGAAAAATCCTCATTTCTGAGGAGTCTATAATTGTTCCCAAGAAGGGAACCCTTGTTGACGGGGATAGAGAACTCTTTTCCACGTTCACTTTCCAGCCGTGCGATCTGAGAAAGGCCAGGACGATGTCCGTGTGAGCCTTTGCTCGAGGGAGGGACGACGCTTGAATCAGAATGTCGTCCAGGTAAGGTACTACTGCAATGCCCCTTGGTCTTAGCACAGCTAGAAGGGACCCTAGTACCTTTGTGAAAATCCTTGGAGCAGTGGCTAATCCGAAAGGAAGCGCCACGAACTGGTAATGTTTGTCCAGGAATGCAAACCTTAGGAACCGATGATGTTCCTTGTGGATAGGAATATGTAGATACGCATCCTTTAAATCCACCGTGGTCATGAATTGACCTTCCTGGATGGAAGGAAGGATAGTTCGAATGGTTTCCATCTTGAAAGATGGGACCTTGAGAAATTTGTTTAAGATCTTGAGATCTAGGATTGGTCTGAATGTTCCCTCTTTTTTGGGAACTATGAACAGATTGGAGTAGAACCCCATCCCTTGTTCTCTCAATGGAACAGGATGAATCACTCCCATTTTTAACAGGTCTTCTACACAATGTAAGAACGCCTGTCTTTTTATGTGGTCTGAAGACAACTGAGACCTGTGGAACCTTCCCCTTGGGGGAGGTCCCTTGAATTCCAGAAGATAACCCTGGGAGACTATTTCTAGCGCCCAAGGATCCAGAACATCTCTTGCCCAAGCCTGAGCGAAGAGAGAGAGTCTGCCCCCCACCAGATCCGGTCCCGGATCGGGGGCCGATATTTCATGCTGTCTTGGTAGCAGTGGCAGGTTTCTTTGCCTGCTTTCCCTTGTTCCAGCCTTGCATTGGTCTCCAAGCTGGCTTGGCCTGAGAAGTATTACCCTCTTGCTTAGAGGACGCAGCACCTTGGGCTGGTCCGTTTTTACGAAAGGGACGAAAATTAGGTCTATTTTTTGCCTTGAAAGGCCGATCCTGAGGAAGGGCATGGCCCTTGCCCCCAGTGATATCAGAGATAATCTCTTTCAAGTCAGGACCAAACAGCGTTTTCCCCTTGAAAGGAATGTTTAGTAGCTTGTTCTTGGAAGACGCATCAGCCGACCAAGATTTCAACCAAAGCGCTCTGCGCGCCACAATAGCAAACCCAGAATTCTTAGCCGCTAACTTAGCCAATTGCAAAGAGGCGTCTAGAGTGAAAGAATTAGCCAATTTGAGAGCATTGACTCTGTCCATAATCTCCTCATAAGGAGGAGAGTCACTATCGAGCACCTTAATCAGTTCATCAAACCAGAAATATGCGGCTGTAGTGACAGGGACAATGCATGAAATGGGTTGTAGAAGGTAACCCTGCTGAACAAACATCTTTTTAAGCAAACCTTCTAATTTTTTATCCATAGGATCTTTGAAAGCACAACTATCCTCTATGGGAATAGTGGTGCGTTTGTTTAAAGTAGAAACCGCTCCCTCGACCTTGGGGACTGACTGCCATAAGTCCTTTCTGGGGTCGACCATAGGAAACAATTTTTTAAATATGGGGGGAGGGACGAAAGGAATACCGGGCCTTTCCCATTCTTTATTAACAATGTCCGCCACCCGCTTGGGTATAGGAAAAGCTTCTGGGAGCCCCGGCACCTCTAGGAACTTGTCCATTTTACATAGTTTCTCTGGGATGACCAAATTTTCACAATCATCCAGAGTGGATAATACCTCCTTAAGCAAAATGCGGAGATGTTCCAATTTAAATTTAAAAGTAATCACATCAGATTCAGCCTGCTGAGAAATGTTCCCTAAATCAGTAATTTCTCCCTCAGACAAAACCTCCCTGGCCCCCTCAGATTGGGTTAGGGGCCCTTCAGAGATATTAATATCAGCGTCGTCATGCTCTTCAGTAACTAAAACAGAGCATCCACGCTTACGCTGGCAAGGGTTCATTTTGGCTAAAATGTTTTTGACAGAATTATCCATTACAGCCGTTAATTGTTGCATAGTAAGGAGTATTGGCGCGCTAGATGTACTAGGGGCCTCCTGAGTGGGCAAGACTCGTGTAGACGAAGGAGGGAATGATGCAGTACCATGCTTACTCCCCTCACTTGAGGAATCATCTTGGGCATCATTGTCATTATCACATAAATCACATTTATTTAAATGAATAGGAATTCTGGCTTCCCCACATTCAGAACACAGTCTATCTGGTAGTTCAGACATGTTAAACAGGCATAAACTTGATAAGAAAGTACAAAAAACGTTTTGAAATAAAACCGTTACTGTCACTTTAAATTTTAAACTGAACACACTTTATTACTGCAATTGCGAAAAAACATGAAGGAATTGTTCAAAATTCACCAAACTTTCACCACAGTGTCTTAAAGCCTTGAAAATATTGCACACCAATTTTGGAAGCTTTAACCCTTAAAATAACGGAACCGGAGCCGTTTTAAGCTTTAACCCCTTTACAGTCCCTGGTATCTGCTTTGCTGAGACCCAACCAAACCCAAGGGGAATACGATACCAAATGATGCCTTCAGAAGTCTTTTATAAGTATCAGAGCTCCTCTCACATGCGACTGCATGCCATGCCTCTCAAAAACAAGTGCGCAACACCGGCGCGAAAATGAGACTCTGCCTATGCTTTGGGAAAGCCCCTAAAGAATAAGGTGTCTAAAACAGTGCCTGCCGATATTATTATATCAAAACACCCAGAATAAATGATTCCTCAAGGCTAAATAAGTGTTAATATCAATCGATTTAGCCCAAAAAATGTCTACAGTCTAAATAAGCCCTTGTGAAGCCCTTATTTACAATCGTAATAAACATGGCTTACCGGATCCCATAGGGAAAATGACAGCTTCCAGCATTACATCGTCTTGTTAGAATGTGTCATACCTCAAGCAGCAAAGGACTGCAAACTGTTCCCCCAACTGAAGTTAATGCTCTCAACAGTCCTGTGTGGAACAGCCATGGATTTTAGTTACGGTTGCTAAAATCATTTTCCTCATACAAACAGAATTCTTCATCTCTTTTCTGTTTCTGAGTAAATAGTACGTACCAGCACTATTTGAAAATAACAAACTCTTGATTGAATAATGAAAAACTACAGTTAAACCCTAAAAAACTCTAAGCCATCTCCGTGGAGATGTTGCCTGTACAACGGCAAAGAGAATGACTGGGGTAGGCGGAGCCTAGGAGGGATCATGTGACCAGCTTTGCTGGGCTCTTTGCCATTTCCTGTTGGGGAAGAGAATATCCCACAAGTAAGGATGACGCCGTGGACCGGACACACCTATGTTGGAGAAAATGTAATAAAGTCAAGAAATGATGTAGGTTATACAATATAACTGGTTAATTTTTCCAAGAAAATCTTGCACCCTACGGGAAGGGACAGCACTAAAAACAAATCAAATTGCTCTTTTGCTACGTGGATTGAATCACAAGGTTATATTGAATTATACTTGATGATAAGAAATGTTGGACGGCAGAAATGATGAGTTTTAATTTAATCCTTACCTCATGCACATTTCCATTAGTGCCACAATGAATCAGCTCAAGACTTGCTGAAGACGACACTGAGCCTTGTGATTCCCGTCGCTTACCAGACCCACCATTTATAAGGGAGCAATCTAAAAAAGAAACATTTAAAGGGGACATGATTGGCAACACCCTGTATGGGGCAAAGTTATGTTTTACAATGTTAGCTTGTACTGTAATGTGTATTATACTAATTTATAGCCAAGAAAATACAATTCTCATTAGCAGTGGAGAGGTTTATTTTCTGCCTGTCGTGTCCCTTTCATTCTGCAATAAACAAAAATAAATTGTGAAAATTAACTGTAAGGATTGTGGAACATGATCTAAATTACTCTTAAGACTAAATTAACATGAAGAGAATTTGAAGGGACAATAAAATATTTCCTTATCTCTGTTGTACTGAAAACAGGGTATTTTACAGCATAGGACTGTTCAGCATGAAAAAACTCTGTTGTATGCAAAGGCGGGTCCTTGTCCACAAATAGAATTCTGGGAGTTGTCTGTAGCATATAGTTAGCAACTGACGCCTGGGTGTCAGTGGTGCAGAAAAATTAATTCCCAGTGGAAGTTCTACAAAGTGCAAAACCAGCCCAATCTTTTAGGTGGCACCCGTTTTGCCCCTCACCGATGCTGTTTCTTACTACCTAGCCATCCCCCTGGACAGCCTAGCTACACACCTAACGTTCAGTAATGCCCCAGACCGCCCACTCTACTAAGAGAATGCCTGAGTGGCAGCTACATTTTAAAAGCCATCTATGTAATAGAAATATGGCCCAAAAAGAAGTGACACTGCACATGCTCAAAACTGTGTTACTAATTATCAATGTCTTTTTGTGTCACTGGTAGTTAAAGGGGTGTAAAAACAATATCCTGTGTGAGCTACTGGTAGTCAAGGGAGGGTCTAATCACTGCTGTGTGTGGCAGCCAAAAAGGTGAAATTATTGAGATGTACGTTACTGGCAGCCAAGGGAATAAGGCTGTCGAGTATTATTGCGAAGGACAGCTGGGAGCCCTACCGTCTGCACTGACTACCCCCCCACCCCCGAGCGCCTGCAGCTTGGCCCACATGATTACTTCAATCAGTTAGGATAAGCATTCGCCTCCCTAATATCACTCACTAGACTAGCCAATGATCACTATTACTTTGTTTTTTATGATAAAAAAAACTATCAAAAAACAATTGTATACTGTCATGTCTATATTTTGTTTGTTTTTTTATTTAGTTTAATGTCTCTCTAATGCTACCATTTTGTGTGTGTGTAGCTTTTAGCTTTGTCATGGCAATGTCTAGGACATCAGGTTCTGAGGACTATTGCATTTTGAGATTACTGCCATGTATTAATGGGAGCCTTTCAATAAAGAAATGTGCTGTTGGTGTGTTCCCTTCTATTCTGCTGCTCAGAAGCTGGGAAATGTCCACATGAAATTAGTCTCATGCATAAGTATAAGGCAACGGGGGAAATGTGCGTGATAGCGAGAGTGTGTTTGTATGCAAGCGAGTGAGTGTGTAAGTGATAGCGAGTGTGTGTGAATAATAAACACTCTAGTCAACATCAAATGTAAAGACTATACCTGCACTAATATATCCCATATCCAAACATAAATAAACACAAACATGTATGGACAGTATATTGTTAGCAGATTATTACTGTGCAACATTTTAATTGGCTTTAAAGAGACAGTGTACTCAAGACGAGTAGCCGATAACAGCTTATTGTATTCAAAGCAGCTGCAGGACCACTCTTTCAAATGTGCTGGACTCTCCCCTCTCCCATCCCACTGGGATGCAGATTTCTACTGCTGTCTCCTGTTTACATAGGTTTTCAAAAGCAAATACTGTACTAGCAAACATTTTAGTATAGGTGGCAGTTTCAGCAGCTAAACGTAGCTATAATCAAATAAAAGTTATTTTTAAACAATGTGATACACTCCAACAGTTAAATTGAATCATTGGAAACACATCTAAGATTTACTGTACAATGGGTGTACAAAATGAGATTTGAATAAGTGAAGAATGAAACTGAAGACCATATTTCCTACACATGTCCAAACCAAATACAACTGAATAGATGACTTGAGTTATCTAAATAATTATTGTTATTTGCATTTAAAAAAAAATCAACAAAACCATCTTTATGTTTAACCCATGGCCACTATAGAATAAAAGATGCATTTCATCAGAAAGATAAACTACCAGTAAACATATATTTACCATTAGAAAAATCCCCATTATCTTTTTTCTTTTGAGACTTCCCCATACTTTTGCTCCTAGACCAAGAGAAAAATGTGCCCTTCTTCTTCCTATCATTATCTTCTTCTCCAGAATCCTCATTCAGGGATCTTCCGGACTTGCTTTTTTTACTGGACAGCTATTTGTACACAGGAAAAGGAGTTAGGCAGCGCATATTCATAACAATACATCATCTTCCAGTTGTGACATATTTATCTTGTTTTGTTTGTGCAGGAATTAGCAAGAATGCCAAAAAAAGATAAGTAGATATTTTTAAGTTACTTTATCCAAAAACGTCATTTTGTAAGATTTATGCAGCATTACAAGTGCTCTATACTCTGTAATTAGACACGTTTAGGAGCACTCAGGTATCATAACAAGATTATATTTTAAAGGGAAATATTTTTTTAATGTCAAAAGTAAACCTTTATGTTTAAAAATAAACTTTCCAATTTTTTTTCCATAACAAATTGTGTGCAGTCTTTTTATACGCACACTTTCTGTGGCGCTAACTCCTACTGAGCGTGCACAAAAGTTCACAGTGTATTTATATAAGTCTGCGATTCGCTGATGGCTGTCACATGGTATACTTGCAGTGAAATTTAAAAATTTGTCCGAAAAAAAAAAAATCTACAGCTTAAACAAATTCCGTTCTTACATGAGTTTAACTCTTTTAGAAGAGTTAAACATGGCCAAAGCTTCACTTCCATTCTACTGCAGATGAGCATACAGCCAGTGATTGGGAGCAAGGCAATTAAGCCTGATTCTCATTTGCTCCCCAGCTGTATCCTCACCTAGAGTAACACAGGAGCACAGTTTTGACTATGCATTTAACTAATTTGCATGGGTTAAATAAAAAAAAAAAATAGAGCATGTTATGTTTTTTATTAGAATGCCCCTTAAGAACATGCTTGTAGTAACAACATATTATTATTGCAGCTATCCCTTTGGACTAGTAAACTAGTGATATTTTTCCACCCATTTGAACAGATACAGATATAATGAATGTATATATTTACTTTTATGAGTACAATGCTTTTTTACTACATGAAGTTTAGAGGAACGAATCCTGTGCCACAGACACAGGAAGGGATTCATTCACTGAAATGTCACACAAATTATTGCACTCATTATGAAACATCAACAAGTGTGAGCCCCAAATGTTTAATCTTCCCTGCACCTGGTGGTTGTACTGACTTTATGGTAAAAGTGCATATCACTAAGGATAGATAGAGAAGGTGGTGTACTGAAAAGAAAAAATGACAACAGAGCAACATGTGAATACATAATGAGAGAGAACAAAATTAAGTATAAATAAGAAAATATTATTACATGATAAAAACCCAATGTTGAGAAAGGATGCCAGCAAATCTACAGACTGAACTGACACAGAGAGTATTTATTCCAAAATAAAATCTAAACACTGGATCAGACCCTTAAACTGACCTTTACTGCATTTATTATAAAGGGAAATTATTGTAAGAGATAAAATGACAAACTATGCCTGTCAGTGAGAGAATGAATAACGAAGAGGGAGGGAGTGGGTTTGGGTAAAATGAGATACTCATACATTGCTTTATGACAGTACACAATAGGGGCATCAGGGGAAGCCGCCTAGAGCGCGCATGCATCTTCTTCTCAAATACCTTTTTAGGTGTTGAGATGTTGGAGCGCTCAGAACTGATGCTATGTTTAGATGCAGGGCTGCTGGGAATCTCCTGAGGGTCAGGTAAGGAACGACCTTCTACTTCCGCCAGCATACATTCCTGATACAGGTGGGATTTTAGGAATCTTGTGTAGCTATCAAATTTCATCAAATTGAAAATCTGTAACACAGAACAAAATGTGCCATAAACAATTAAACCAATTCAGTAAGAAGATGCACTATTTAACCTACACAAAGTAAAAGAAGACATTAAAGAAGTTACTTCAACAAAAGTACCAGTTGAGTTAGGGGCACATAGAATTTTACTCATGGATTTCCCAACATCTCATTCATTATAAACTGCATATATTCATATAAATGTATTTGTTTAGATCCTTAAATGTGCACGGTTGTCTCCTTTGTGAAGAAGAAAGGTTGGCACCCTAGGAGTTACTAAAACGTGTACTTGATTAGTAGTATTAAAAACAGAAATACATGATAGGCCGGCTTGTGCGCATCTATTAATAATGCCTCCAAAATCTGAAAGACTTTTGCCAACCACTGTACTAAACCAATGGTCTACAATCTTGTTTTCATTTAGGACATTCTTGGTGTGTTTGTGAACTTTATCTGACAGTCCTGATACATTTTCATACATCAAAAACCCACATACTTCAATACAATAAAATGATATAAAAATACAGATATTGTGCCATGTGAAGTGTTAGGCAATATTAAATGGGTGTCACTAACAGTTTATTTATATATTGTTCATCTTTTTACACTGTTCAGGAGGTTCTTGTGTTGGTAATTAATACTATGCATAATATATATTGCTTATCTGTGAATAGAGAGTCTTTTCCATACTGATATATACATATTACAGTCTAATGGGACTGATTCATTAAACAGTGGGGAAATACATTTCAATTACCTGAAGTTGCTGCTCCTTAAACATGTCCGGATGTGGGGCATTAAGAATGTCATCGGCCAACTGTGCTTGGCTGTCAATGTTTACTGGGGTAGTGGCCTTGCTGCTCAAAAACTTATTAAAAATTTCCCGTGCTCTATAGGATAACTGTAAAATAAATAAATACATCAACAATACAGTCGATTTTTATACATATAACTTAGCAGCTATTATGAAAGAATGAGTTAATACTTTACATGCAGAAAAAAATAAGTAAAAGCAGTTTAACTAGACAATAGCATGAAATACATGGTTGTGCCCAAACAGAGGAGCCTGTTTGTCATAATTTGAAAATAGAAAACACTTAGGCTTTTATCGTAGATTGTGGACAGTCAAGAGTATATAATTATTTCATTAAACAAAAAAAGGAAAATAAAAAATAACCGAGTAAATTAGCTTTAGAAGAATTAGGAGTTATATTCAAACTAAAATGCCACTTGCTATGAAGAGCTATTGTCCAGATGCTATTCCATTAATTCAAGTGCCTTTCTAATGTTTCTAAACGTTAGAGTGGCTTAAAGGTAGGAGATAATATTGATTGAATACCATGCTTAATACAACTGCATACACAACAGCAAGTCTGAGGATAAAGCACTTAATTCTTTCAACATCTCAAGTTTTAGGAAAGCAGAGAAAAAAAAAAAAAGAATAAAAATAAAACAATAGCACGAAAAAAAAATATGATTGTTTAACCAGTAACATGTGCATCAGAAATAATGAATGTTAAAGGCACATGAAATCCAATTTTTTTCTTTCATGATTCAGATAGAGAATACAATTTTAAACAACTTTCCAGTTTACTTCTATTGTTTAATTTGCTTCCTTCTTTTGTTATCCTTTGCAGAAATGTTTATGTAGGTAAGCTCAGGAGCAGCAAAGAACCTAGGTTCTAGCTGCTGATTGGTGGCTGCATGTATAATGATTGTCATTGGCTCACCCATGTGTTCAGTTAGAAATCAGCATTGCTGCTCCTTCAACAAATGATACTAAGAGAATAAAACAAATGAGATAATAGAATTAAATTAGAAAGTTGTTTAAAATTGTATTCTCTATCTGAATCCTGAAAGAAAATATTTGGGTTTCATGTCCCTTTAAGACATTTAAGAAAGTCTAATTTGGTTTATTATGAATTTAGCAATGCCATTGCACTATACATGACATTCGGTACTAGTACCAGAGAAGAAAATCTTTATATAGGCATTAAAGTCCATCTAGGTGACTCAGCAAACATATAGGGTTAATGATCATGTAGATATTTGTATATCAGCCTGGCAAGTGTAAAATAGGCAAAGTCTTGTATGGAACCAGAACAGAACACACATAATGACATCAGTTATATGGAGGAATAGAGATGGTTTTCTACTAGTACAGCTATTTATTTGTAAATTCTATAGAGAAACAATGACCCCAAGACATCCGACACCTCACATTTCTCTGACGGTTGGAGACTCTATTCTCAACACCTCACCCCAGGTTCGATGTCTTGGGGTCACACTTGACTCAGAACTCACATTCAACCCACATATACAAGCGCTTACCAAATTCTGTCATGCACACCTACGCAACATTTCTAGAATTCATCCCTTCCTTACTCAAAAAACGACAAAAATACTAATTAATTCCCTCATTCTGTCACGCATTGATTATTGCAATCTACTTCTAAACGGCCTTCCAAAATACAACCTCTCCTCCCTCCAATCTGTTATGAATGCTTCAGCTAGACTCATCTACCTAAGTCGCCGATCTACATCAGCTGCTCCACTCTGCTAGTCTCTACACTGGCTCCCCATACACTCCAGAATACAATTTAAAGTATTAACCCTAACTTACAAAGAACTCAACAGTCTAACTCCCAACTACATTTCCTCTCTCATCTCCATATATTCCCCATCCCATCCTCTTTGATCAACCTCTGACCTACATCTCTCTACTCCTGTTAACTCTACATACCACTCCCGTCTCCAAGACTTCTCACGTGCTGCTCCTGTCCTCTGGAACTCTCTACCCCGCTCCATAAGACTGTCTCCAACCTTGTATAGCTTTAGACGCTCCTTGAAAACTCACCTATTCAGAGAGGCTTACCATCTCTCATCCGAACCAAAATAATCCTTGAACTGCCTGACTCACTGCTGCAACTACAATCCATGTGACAAGCTATCCCAAACGTTATGTCTCTGCACCCTCAACCTGTAGACTGTGAGCTCTCCAGAGCAGGGCCCTCTTCCTCCTGTACTAGATTTGTTTAGTTTTATCACTTGTATTTTATCCCAATCCTTGTCATTGTATACCCCTATCTTTGTACCAAACGCTACGGAATTTTGTGGCGCTATACAAATAAATGATAATAATAATAATAATGGAAGATTAAAAGATTTGAATGCAAGAACCAAAGTAGTATGAATCTTCTGAGGATGTAACTGTCTTTATTAGGGCTATGTCATTAAGAAATAAAATAAATGGCTCACACCGGTTGTGTTGCTAATGGACAACAGAAAGCTTGGGTGGCATATTCTTTCAACAATGCCAAAGCTAAGAGGTGGTCTATCGTTTGCTACGATGATCCTTTTTGACCGGACTCCTAATTTTTTTTTATATTTTTTGGTATATTTGAATATCAGGCACCAGTCTACAGTGAGTACATTAGCGCATATGTGAGGTAAGAAGATGCATTCAAGCAGCTGGGGTATTGATGACTGTGAAATCAGAGCTGAAGATGCATTATCATCAAGATATTATGTTTAAATGTTGATACCTATGCAACAATGCACCAAAGCTGAACTTCACACTTATATTAATAATACGTATGAGCTGTAAGAGGCAATAACTTGCCTGAAGAGCGTTCAATTTTCATTTAACCAACTCTCTAGATTACGTTATAGTTCAACAAAGTCAACTCTTTGTATACAATGGAATTGGCATTACACAGTAGCATTCATAGGGCAGACTGCAAGGCCGAATACAATGTCCTGTGTATTACTGAGCGGTCTTGGAAAATCTAAATTCTATTTTTCTTAACACTGATTTATGAATTAATGATTATACATGGACTTGTCAAAGGTCGATAACTGACAGAACATTATGGATGTGTAGGCCTGCGCATCTTCACTGTTCTCACGATTCGATTACGATTATTATGGTAACGATACGATTCGGCGATGCATCTCGATTACTGGCCTATTTATGCCCAGGATTTAAATTTTTCACCAAAAAAATTATACAAACACACACGAGTCATGTGATCAAGCATACTAATCACTTTAATCACATAGTGGAAGTTCCAGTTTTTTAAAAATTGGAGGAGGAACCCAAAAGTGTGCTTATTCAGTACAAAATAGCATGCAATAGCCTACAGCACTAATACACATTATGGCTTGACATATTGTTTTATAATTTAGAAGCAGGTTAAAACATTTAGACAGAATTTATTTTCCAGCTTTTATGGTGTGGATGAACAGGTATTTTTATTTACATACACACACATTTTAAAAACTAAAGAGTGAATAAATAGTGTAATGTCTATAAATATGCTACAGTGTATTGGTGTCAATAAGGGGTTAATTTCTCTCTCTTCCACAGACATCAGCAGTTAACATTACCTTACTGCTCAGTGGCTGTTGAGCCTGCTGTATCTGCTGCAAGTTATTCATTCGTGCTGTCTAGTACTATGCTGCAGACACCATGCTGTAAACAGCAACCCTTAACCTTTAAACTTTAACTCCCTTTCCTCCCACTTACTTTGGTAACGGAGTGGAATAGTGTCAATAAGTTGTGTTGCTAGCTGGCTCTCTGCACAGACGTTGTAAGAGGGGGGGGGGGGGAGTATAAGGAGGCACGGCTGAACAAACCAGTCTACTGTGGGAAAGAGGAGTAAGATGGCGCTGCAGCGCCGAACAGTGTATGAGCCTGAGCACATAACCCTCGAGCGCAGTGAGTGAGCAGGGCTTAATATGTGGGAGAGAGGAGGCGTAAAATGGCGCTGCAGCGCCAAACAATGTATGAGCCTCAGTACATAACCCTCGAGCAGTGAGTGAGCAGCCGCAGTAGTAATAAGGGCAGGAGCGCAGGGTCACGTAACGCAACGTTGCTTTATGACATCACTGACCCTGAATCGATTATGGGCTTCACTGTATCGATGCAACATCGTTCAAGGCTGCATCGCGATGCATCAGCTTAACGATTATTTTCTGCACCCCTAATTATGTGGTTTCCGCACTCTCACACGTCATAGAAGCTTTCATGTTTTTGGTAAAAAAAGACTCCAAGGATTTGAAAAATAGAAGCTATGGATCATTCAATGGGAAATGCAGCAACAAAGAACAGGACAAGTATACAAAACCTGAAGTGTAGTGACACATACAAAATATGAAGAATATCAGTATATCAGCTGTATATTAGATGAATATAATAGCAGATCATAATCAGGATGATGCCTCTTAATGCAGGTATTGGAGATCCAACCAAGTTTTCCTTTTTTTCTCCTAATTATAATATTCAATGCAGAGGTTGCATATAATATATGTCATGTGATTGTCTTTGGAAGCAGAAGCGCAAAATTCAGTCTTCTTTGTATCTCTGTGCAGTAATGAAATCCAATGCTGATAGAACCCAATATTCAGTAGCTAAAGACGACACAGATCTGGAATATTTTTGTGAACGTTTAGATTATTCTCTAGAGGTTCATTAGCATCCCTGAATGGTCACTTTTGCATTTTTAGGAATCATATGTTCTAATATCTATAGTTTTCCAAAAGGTGTTTTCAAGGTAATATATGACTAGGGTTTAAGAAACTTAAACATTAGGACATCACTATAAGAGGCAACACAATATATTTTTATTATTTAAGCAGGCAAGGTGTTACTATTTTCTACTAGTTTTAGAAAAATACATTGTTATTATCCAATATATTATAGAAAAAATATGTTACCTCATTTTTATCATGAGCTGGGACACGGCTAAAATATTCACACGACTGCCAGAACAATATATTTTCTTCACTAAATTCTTTCTTTAAAAACTCCTGAAAAGACACAAAGTCATTGTTAAAATAAAAAATACAAAAGTGTTTTATAATAATTCTACATGTTTACAGACTGATACAAATAAACCTTTAAAAAAATTGCGAAGGAGAAAAGTATTTGGCCTTGAGCGCTTACATAAAAGTTTTTAGTTTCCTATCACACACTACAAATAGTTTGCTAGTGACTGTGAAAGACATGCTCCGGCTAGAAGCAGAGACGTATTATATATGGAATATAAGAAAACAGATTTCTTCTCTTCCCTGAGGGATCGGGCAGTGAAAATGTCAATCAGCCACAGCTTATACATGAGTAAATGAACGTACCTATTTGCACAAGATGAGGCTGGTATGAACAAGAGGACATACTTAAAGTTTATATTGTAATAAACATAAACTGCACAACTGATACTGCTGTGTTAACGCTCACTAACAAATAGAGACCTCGTCAATGCCCTGTTGGTGGAGACTGACAATCCTCTGCATACTGATAGGGACATAAAGAGCAAATATTTGTAAGAACATTTTCTTATTGCACTGTAGCTTGCATATGACTATGCCCCTACAAAGGGGTTAAGAAGATAAAGTCAGCGTTAGAGCACCAATACATTACTGGAACAAAGCCATTGGCTAATTGAGAAGAGGCAGGTGTTTCAACCAATCACCAGCCATGTTAAAGGGACAGTAAAGTCAAAATTAAACTTTCATGATTCAGATAGGACATGCAATTTTTTAAACAGCTTTCCAATTTACCTTTATCATCAAATTTGCTTTATTCTCTTGGTATTCATTGTTGAAAGCTAAAACCTTGGTAGGCTGATTTCTAAGCCTCTGCAGGCCGCCTCTTATCTCAGTGCATTGTATTAACTTTTCACATTCAGACAGCACTAGTTTGTATGTGCCATATCGATAACATTGTGCTCACTCCCGTGGAGTTATGCATGAGGCAGCATGAATTGACTAAAATGCAAGTTTGTAAAAAGCAAAAGACAAGAAAAGATAAGGGGGCAGTCTGCAGAGGCTTAGATACAAGGTAATCACAGAGGTAAAAAGTGTATTAATATACAGCCAAATAGCCAGAAATCTCAAATGTTGAGGGTAGTTGCAAAACCCAACACTCAAAAATATCAGAAAAACAAAATAACCCCTTATTTACCAGACTGGGACAAGCAATGTGCTGCAGACCTTGCTGGCATCCAAGAGGTTAAAAAGTAATAAGTTATCTAATAAGCAAAGCAATATACTGGATGGAACAGGCACTAACTCCCTTCTCCTCCAGCAGCACATTCTACAGACTTTACAAAGCATTTGCCCCCTTAGCCCCAATGCTTACCGTGAAGTATCTGACACCGACAGGATCCTGTAGAAGTCTCTCAAAAGACACAGCCCAGCTGGCGACTCTGCGCTCTCCCAGCCTGCGGCAGCTCTGGACACTGGGCAGGCTCGCATTGCTGCTCAAGCTGTTCTCACTGATGCATCCTTTCAAATCTGTGCTATTTAATTCTGTGCGGAAAGCAGAAAATAATAGTTTGTCACCACATGGTGTATGCACTACTGTGCCCTTTGTCATTATACGGAGTTAAATCATTTTAGAACTAGACTCTTCTAACAACACATGCTGACAGAGGAGCCAGTAAAAAACCTATTTATTTAAACTATTTATTGTGCCACTGCATAATACTCTTATTATGAACTCTGCTTTTATAGAACTTAACAGTGAGCTGGATAAACGTTTAATGCACATAAATGAGTCAGGATTTAAATAAAATGTCTCATTCACAAACTGTTTAATGAGAGAGAGGGAGAGAGAGCGAGAGAGAGAGAGAGACTGAGAGAAAGAGAGAGAGGCACGGAGAGAAAGAGAGAGGCACGGAGAGAAAGAGAGAGGCGGAGAGGGAGAGAAAGAGAGAGAGAAAGAGAGAGAGAGAGAGAGAGAAAGAGAGAGAGAGAGAGAGAGAGAGAGAGACAGACAGAGAAAGAGACAGAGAGAAAAAGAGAGAGAGAGAGAGAGAGAGAGAGAGAGAGAAAAGCACGGAGAGAGAGAGAAAAGCACGGAGAGAAAGAGAGAGGCACGGAGAGAAAGAGAGAGACGGAGAGAAAGAGAGACAGAGAGAAAGAGAGAGAGACGGAGAGAAAGAGAGAGAGACGGAGAGAAAGAGAGAGAGACGGAGAGAAAGAGAGAGAGACGGAGAGAAAGAGAGAGAGACGGAGAGAGACTAAGAGAGAGAGACTGAGAGAGACTAAGAGAGAGAGACTAAGAGAGAGAGACAGAGAGAGAGACAGAGAGAGAGAGAGAGAGAGAGAGAGAGAGAGAGAGAGAGAGCGCACGAGAGGAGCGAGAGAGTAAAAGGAGAAGGGAGCGAGAGAGATAAAAAAAATGTATGTTTGAATTAAAGGGTCACTGTACCCAAAAATTTTCTTTCGTGATTCAGATTGCGCATGAAATTTTAAGTAACTTTCTAATTTACTCCTATTATCAAATTTTCTTCAGTCTCTTGGTATCTTTATTTGAAATGCAAGAATGTAAGTTTAGATGCCGGCCCATTTTTGGTGAACAACCTGGGTTGTCTTTGCTGATTGGTGGATAAATTCATCCACCAATAAAAAAAGTGCTGTCCAGAGTACTGAAACCAAAAAAAAGCTTAGATGCCTTCTTTTTCAAATAATGATAGCAAGAGAACGAAGAAAAATTGATAATAGGAGTAAATTAGAAAGTTGCTTAAAATTGCATGCTCTTTCTGAATTACAAAAGAAAAAAATTGGGTTCAGTGTCCCTTTAAATGTTATGTATTCTATTACTTTATATATTTAAAGTAGCAGTTTCAATTAAAGGGATATGAAACCCAAACATTTTCTTTTGTGATTCAGACAGAGAATACAATTTTTAAAAAAGTTTCCAAATCTATTATCAAATTTGCTTCGTTCACATGATATTTGTGGAAGAGATACCTAGGTAGGCATCTGGAGCATTACATGGCAGGAAATAGTGCTGCCATCTTGTGCTCTTGCAAATAAATCATTTTCTTGGAAAACTGCTGCCCTATAGAGCTCCAGAAATGGGCCGGCTCTTAAGTATACGTCCTTGCTTTTCAACAAAAGATACCAAGAGAATAAAGAAAATGTGATATTTGAAGTAAATTAGAAAGTGGTTTAAAATCGCATGCTCTTTCTGAATCGTGAAAGAAAAAAAATTGGGTTTGATATCCCTTTAAAACCATGACACATCAACATCATTCCTACCCCTACTTGACTCCCACCTATGCTCTTCTATGATTATTTTTACTCTGGTCTATTCCCCTCACAACTCACTGCTGGTAACGCAGAAAAGATCTGAATATATCAGAGATTTCTATCTTATACAATTTACTGAATGGAGGTGCCATCCTTTATAGGACATTTAAGTGACAGTTCACCCCAAAAAGGTCTCCCCTTTAAATTATTCCCAATAATCCATTTTACCTGCTAGAGTGTATTAAATTGTTTACAGGTAGCTTCTTTACTCCTAATTCAGCATTTGATTTAGCCTGTGGTATAGCCACCTATACTGAACGTATATGCTACTGACAAGCCTAAGTAAACACTGCCAGCAGAAGAGATTACACTCTCAGTGGGCTGCCAGTAACCCCACCAAATCATGTTATATAATTCTGCACACATTAGCCTAGCGCCAGGTTTCTAAAGCAGAGTATTGCAAAGATATTTACCTACAAAAACCTATTTTTTCAGAACGGCGCTCCTGGCTCTACTGAGCGGGTCGTTTTTTTTTACCTAAGCGCATCGGGCACGCTGTCTAGTCACAGCACGCCCGATCGCGCCATTAAACTGAATGTAGCTCGCTCCTGCTCAAGTCTATCCCTAGACAGAGACCCTAAAAAGCAAATTCTATAACCAGTAAAAGCTGCAAATTAATAGCTGGTTTAGGCAATTTGTAGAATTTGAAAAAACCTACATTACATATTCTGCTTTTTGGTGTTTAATGTGCATTTAAGACAGATGCTTGATTCTGCCTAACAAAATAGTGCATTTTGAGATTACTAGAATGTCCCTTTAAACATTTATAGAAAGCAAAATGTGTCTGCAATAGAATAAAGGGCCATGATATACACAAATATTTTTTTTAGAAGCAATGAGGAAAAAAGAAAAAAAAAAAGATTACTTTTGAAAACAAATCTCAAAAGGCCCCACTATTATCTTCGGAAACTTCAATTGTTCAGATTTGACTAGCACCCTTGAAAAACATCTACTAGCAATGCAAACACCACATCTCAGACAACAACAGCCTAAAGTTTATTAATTAGTCATTCTATTAATAATACAGAGGTAAATACCACCCTAAAATATGTCATGAAAGCTCAGGAACATTTATATCCATAAAACACTTTCACAAAACCCAAGAGATAGACTCCAGCCCCTCCCTGATTCGTGAGAACTGTTTAAGGCTGCAGGGTATGCTTACCTAAACTAGTAGCCAATAAAATAATGAGCACATACCCAAGAAAGGTGTCACCTTCATGCCAGCAGAACAAAAAGTTACATCTTTATCTTTAAAGGGATAGAGAGGTCAAAACTTAAATGTGCATAGATGCCAATGAAATGACAGATTTTTGCCATATACATCCATTATCAAAAATACTTAAAGGGACATTAAACATTTTGAGATGGTAAAATAAAATAATAAACCATATATATATATATATATATATATATATATATATATATATATATATATATATAAATATTCCTGTAATTCCAGTCTGCAATTGTGAGCTTTCAGTTCCTGTTATAAATGGAAGTGCCGAACACTGTTGTATTCCACACAGCCATTGGCTGCACATTCTAGTGACCTATTTATAACTCTCTCCTATTGGCTACAATATAAAAGGTAACCTAAGTTACAACATGGCAGCTCCCATTATTTTAAACACACAAAAACGTTACACTTATTTTGTCACTATTTAAACAACTAATGAAACTTTAAAAAAAAAAATAGATCTACGTGTTATTCTGAGACTAATCTTTTCTTTGAATGTATCATTCTATCTAGCATTTATTTAGTGTTTAATGTCCCTTTAATAACATTTTTCTGCAGCATATGGACAAGTGCAGTGAGGGCACCAGTATTCAAGCCCAGATAGCTGGTGGTGTTCTGTATTGCTTCTGTGAAGATGTAACTTATGTCATACAAGCTCCCACTGACTCTCTGAGAAGGTCTGGTGTTTGAATACTGGTGTAAGGGCCCTCGCAGGATATGTGCGTATGCAGCAGAAATACAGTAGTAACTTTACATAGAAGCATTTTTTGCTAAAGGAAGTATATTTCAAAACTGCTTCTATTCCACACTGAAATGTGCCCATGCACATTTCAATGGTCACCTTCCTATCCCTTTAAATATGCAACCAATAGAGAAATGTAGTGGACCATACATGATTGCATCTAATTCAGTATATTAAAAAATAAATATCCAATGCATATACAGAAAATTAAAAGTGCTACAATAAAGAAAAGAGCAAGTCTATGAAAATAATAATAATAATAATAATAATATTAATATAATTGTTAAAAGATATAGGGTTCCTACTAATTCCTTCCAGCAGAGAACAGCTATACTTCTTGAGGGGAGGCAATTGCAGCTCTAGAACTTAATATGTAGGGGGCTAATCAGAGGGGCTAACAAAGTTGGTGAAAAAATTGAAAGACACCTCACACATCATATAATGGAGTTTAACACAACAACCCATAAGAATGGGTAAAAAGAAATGTCTTTTGGCACAAATGTGACAAAGTTCAAGCAAACGGTATATGTGAATAAATAAAATATAACTGATTAGTTGTGCTTATAAAAAAGAATAGACAGCTAAAAGAATCCTGCCCTACAAGAATATAAAACCACTACATCACTTGTTGCACGGATGATGTAAACAGTATGAACTATAGAACCCAAATGAATGTTATTCACATGAATATAAATAGAAGGTGTCAAAAGTTGGAGCATTTACAGAGTATCAAATGCTAAGTATCATAAAGTTATTTATTCAACACCTTATTATGAGGTAAGAAGTAATAAAATATTTTGTAGCATACAATATGTTTATGTTGCCAACTGTTGTATCACAATATCATAGGAACACTTAGACAAAGATTTAGATCTGATTTTGGTTGAATATAGATAGTGTTGACTAAAGCTGCTATGGTTAGCATATGTTATTCACTGCAATAATGTATATAGAGGGCTAAGAGTATATACACACTATATACACACTATATATATATATATATATATATATATATATATATATATATATATATATATATACACATACATACATACATACACACACACACAGTATACACACACACACACTCAAATACATCTTTAGCCATGTATCTGTATGTATCTCTATGTTAAAGTACTTGCATTTTTTTTTTTTCTTCTAACACCCGAGATCTCATATTTTTGGGCCCTTAACTTTTTTGTGCAATATTTTTTGGGAATAATAAGTGTACTCTGCAATGTAAAATAATTTTTTTAAAATGTTTTGTGCAACGTTTTAGTTTTGGAAAACAGTTAACCACAGCTCTGGAAATGCAGTAAGAATTGTAGCGCAATCGCAATTTCACTCAACTTGTAATAAAAGGGGATTTGAAACAGATCGTGAAAACACAATATTGCTTGCTGAAAAACGTTTGCGCCTCACTTGTAATCTAGCCCTATATTGATTAAATTCAAAACATTCCCTCTGTATTCAGTAGCACAGAACACCATACAGTCCCCATTACCAGATTCTCTTTTCTACATCCTGTATATCCTTGAATCAAATGAGAATTATTACAAAAAAAATGAACATTTTAGTCTTTGGTCATAAAAACCGTGCTTATGGTCTTCCAGTTACACGGAATTGTTATGAATAGTGGTAAGGAAATGTTTTGTGGGTTTTTCATCTTGCTGAAGGTTTGGTATAGACCAAAAGTATAAAAAAAAAAGATACCATAAAAAAAGGAGAAGCTTTCCAGATAGTGTCAAGTACTAGTCACCTTGTTTGTTGCCAGAATAGTACATTTTCTTACAGTATGTCCCATTAAAGGCCTTTCATGTATATAATGTACAAGGCACCACTCAACAAAACTTAAAAGCATATCATCTGCTGCAGTATATTTTTTGAAACAATAAAATGACTTTCCCCATGACCTCATTGGTTGGTATACACTCTTCTTTAGAAGATCTGCTGGGAGAAAGTTGTGTGCAGCTTGTGAATACCCACATCACCTGACGTAGCACTTCACACATAGGAACCTTACCGTACAAGGGCCATGTGATATTAAACACTTAATACATTTTATAAGCATAGTATTGTGGTTATTTCCCACCTCACTCTACTCATGGGTGCCACCATGTTGAAATCTATCTTTCACTACATTCCACTGTTGACGTGTTTAAAAATGTGCACTAGCTCTACTTCAGATACCTGCAGTGTAACCTAAGTTCCATAATGGCAGCACCCATAATTAGACGGACGTGCATGAAAGGTGTTTTGTGTCCCTTTAAGGAGTGCTACCTTTGTTGTGGAGAAGACTCACTTTTCCAGTTTTATATTTGGGACTTGTCTCCTTATAAACGGTTTCTAATGGAGATACTGTATATTTGGTATTTAGTCATTGGAGTGATTAATTACAATCTGGATGGCACATCCCTTAGGACAAGCTATTGAGCTATGTTTCCTCCAAGTAAAGCACCTCTCTGCTTGTGTTTGACTCTAATTTGGACCAACATTTTTTAACAATTGAACTAGAAGAATCCTGAAGGTGAATAGAGTTTTAGATCACATTCCCATTGATTTAAAAGGGGAGCGGTATAGCTGGTTGTTAAGTGGGTGATTTTTGTGGCAGAAGGAAATGTGTCATCATGGAGCAGTGTGCAGGAAGCAGCACCCACCCTCCCTGTACTTTGTTAAAGTCATTATTGGCAAAATGGAATTGTTGGGCTGGTTGCCACTGGTGGCTTCATTTAGTTATGGTAACGGTAAAGGTCCTGGGCAGGCATGGTTCTGTTCAAACCTGGAAAACATTTGGGAGACACTTAATTTTAATAAAAGAGCTGAACCCAATCATTTGTTATGACAGCATTGTGTATGTTGGGGGGGTATAATGGTGACACACAAGGTGACAATGAGAATGATAATGTGCTTGCTACTTGAAACCAACAAGTTTAAAATGTTAAACTAAGATTTCTGTTATTAACATAAGGAATTAACCTTATTTGTTTCTCACATAGAAGCGATTGCCCCCTTACAGTGTCCCCGGTTAGCGTGCAACAGAAACAATGATCCATTCTTCATTAGTCTTATCATGGGGATTTGGCAGCTCTACACAATTTTACAACATACAGCTGTTCTGATGCCTTATTGCCTGGACAAAATGAAACAATTATATGAAAGTGATGATCTTTTGCCTGCACAAATCATAAAAGCAATATTTCTGAAATTTACATCTCATATTTCTGATTGTTTAAAGAGACGTGAACCCCAATGTCTTTCTTTCATGATTTAAATAGAGAATACAATTTTTAAAAAATGTTTCTAATTTACTTCTATCATCAAATTTGCTTTGTTCTCTTGTAATTCTTTGTTGAAGAGATATCTAGATAGGTAGCGTGCACATGTCTGGTGCACTACATGACAGGAAATAGTGCTGCCATCTAGTGCTCTTGTTAATATATAACATGGTTGCAAAACTGCTGCCATATAGTGCTGCAGGCACGTGCACACTATTGAACTTGCCTTCCTGCTTTTCAACAAATGATAAGAAAAAATAACATTTGACAATAAAAAAGTTGTTTCAAATTGTATGTTCTATCTCAATCATGAAAGAAAGAATTTGGGTTTTATGTTCCTTTAAGACACTCAAATGTCTTCTAGAAGAATGTGAAGTTTCTCTGAATGGGATTGTAAAGGAGCTATAAATCTACAGCAATAATCAGTTACATATTTTCTAGTGCTGGGAACAGTTATCGGATTCTTGTCAGAAGTACATTAGGGGATAATAGATCGTACTCAGGCTCAGCAAGAAACACATTAGCTATAGTTTAAACATTTTGAATAGGGTTTCAAGAAGAATTACTCCCGTCTAGTTTGGGGCTGTCATTACAGCAAGTTGCCATAAGTTCGCATACAAATCAATCCAATTTGTCAGATACAGAAAAAAGCACTTTGCAAATCTTTGAATAGATAAAACTTTTATAAATAAAACATAAATGTAATGCGTGCAGGTTTCACAGCAAGTTTACAGCATATATGGATATAAATACCCCCCTCCCTGGCAATAATACATTGGTCACCAGTTATGCCGATATTTTAAATCTTGAGAGACGCGCTATGTTTAGATCTGCAGTGCTTACAAATAAAAATAGAAAATCCAATTTGCTTCTATTAGCAAATTGAATTCTTTATCTCTGTTGTTCCTGTCTAACTCCTAGTTCCTCTCCATGACAGCATACTTAGGTTCAGATCTGTGCACGTGCATTTGGCTCTATATGTACAACATTTTTGCAAATCCTGCTCCTATATTGGGCAAGATTACGAGTGGAGTGCAAGACACAAATCGTCACACAAATCATCTGTAACACATATAAGCAGGACGTAACACCATGTAATATAAAAGGCCAAGTGTGTTTGTCCGAAGCTGTCATGCGCAGTAGAGACAGCAGGAGGACAAACCCACCTGGCCTTACCTGACATGCTGTTTGTGGCGGTAGGGCGAAACTGGGCGTGGCCGGGCAGGGGCTTGGGCGTGACCAGGTATGTTTGGGGGCATGGTCGGGCACGGTTGGCGAGACAGAGAGGGGAGAGAAATAGAAAGAGGGGGAGAGAGCAAAAGAGAGGGGGCGAGAGAAAATAAGAGGGGGAAGAGAGCAAAAGAAGGGGGGAGAGAGGGAGAGAGAGCAATAGAGAGGGGGGAGAGAGAGCAATAGAGAGGGGGGAGAGAGAGCAATAGAGAGGGGCAAGAGCAAAAGAGAGGGGCAAGAGCAAAAGAGAGGGGCAAGAGCAAAAGAGAGGGGCAAGAGCAAAAGAGAGGGGCAAGAGCAAAAGAGAGGGGCAAGAGCAAAAGAGAGGGGCAAGAGCAAAAGAGAGGGGCAAGAGCAAAAGAGAGGGGCAAGAGCAAAAGAGAGGGGCAAGAGCAAAAGAGAGGGGCAAGAGCAAAAGAGAGGGGCAAGAGCAAAAGAGAGGGGCAAGAGCAAAAGAGAGGGGCAAGAGCAAAAGAGAGGGGCAAGAGCGAAAAAGAGGGGCAAGAGCGAAAAAGAGGGGCAAGAGCGAAAAAGAGGGGAAAGAGAGCAAAAGAGAGGAAAGAGAGAAAAGGAGAGGGGAAAGAGAGAAAAGGAGAGGGGAAAGAGAGAAAAGGAGAGGGGAAAGAGAGAAAAGGAGAGGGGAAAGAGAGAAAAGGAGAGGGGAAAGAGAGAAAAGGAGAGGGGAAAGAGAGACAAGGAGAGGGGAAAGAGAGACAAGGAGAGGGGAAAGAGAGACAAGGAGAGGGGAAAGAGAGACAAGGAGAGGGGAAAGAGAGAAAAGGAGAGGGGAAAGAGAGAAAAGGAGAGGGGGAAGAGAGAAAAGGAGAGGGGGAAGAGAGAAAAGGAGAGGGGAAAGAGAGAAAAGGAGAGGGGAAAGAGAAAAAGAGAGGGGAAAAAGAGGGGGAAAGAAAGAGAGCCAAAGAGAGGGGAAGATATAGCAAAAGAGATGGGGGAGAGAGAGCAAAAGAGAGGGGGAGAGAGAGCAAAAGAGAGGGGGAGAGTGAGCGAAAGAGGGGGGGAGAGTGAGCGAAAGAAAGGGGGAGAGAGAGAATAAAAGAGAGGGGGGGAGAGAGAGAGTAAAAGAGAGGGGGAGAGAGAGAGTAAAAGAGAGGGGGAAAGAGAGAGTAAAAGAGAGGGGGAAAGAGAGAGTAAAAGAGAGGGGGAGAGAGAGTAAAAGAGAGGGGGAGAGAGAGTAAAAGAGAGGGGGAGAGAGAGCAAAAGAAAGGAGGGAGAGAGAGCAAAAGAGAGGGGGAGAGAGAGCAAAAGAGAGGGGGAGAGAGAGCAAAAGAGAGGGGGAGAGTAAGAGAGGGGGAGAGAGAGCAAAAGAGAGGGGGAGAGAGAGCAAAAGAGAGGAGGAGAGCAAAAGAGAGGAGGAGAGCAAAAGAGAGGAGGAGAGCAAAAGAGAGGGGGGAGAGAAAGCAAAAGAGAGGGGGGAGAGAGCAATAGAGAGGGGGGAGAGAGCAATAGAGAGGGGGAGAGAGAGCAATAGAGAGGGGGAGAGAGAGCAATAGAGAGGGGGAGAGAGAGCAATAGAGAGGGGGAGAAAGAGAGCAATAGAGATGGGGAGAGAGAGCAATAGAGAGGGGGAGAGAGAGCAATAGAGAGGGGGAGAGAGAGAGAGAGAGAGCAAAAGAGGGGGGGAGAGAGAGAGAGCAAAAGAGGGGGGAGAGAGAGAGCAAGGGGTGGGACCGTTGTACTGCAAAAAAAGGCCTGTGTGAACGGGCTTTAGGACTAGTCTAATAATAAATAGCACTGATAAAAGAGTCCAAGCCCAGGTGTTCCTGGGAGCTCAGTTACCAACTACCATACCACCAATGGCAGCCTGTAGATGGACTTGCATAAACAAACATATATGATTTGTAAAATGGAAAAACAGAATTTATGCTTACCTGATAAATTACTTTCTCCAACGGTGTGTCCGGTCCACGGCGTCATCCTTACTTGTGGGATATTCTCTTCCCCAACAGGAAATGGCAAAGAGTCCCAGCAAAGCTGGTCACATGATCCCTCCTAGGCTCCGCCCACCCCAGTCATTCGACCGACGGACAGGAGGAAATATATAGAAGAGAAACCATATGATACCGTGGTGACTGTAGTTAGAGAAAATAATTCATCAGACCTGATTAAAAAAACCAGGGCGGGCCGTGGACCGGACACACCGTTGGAGAAAGTAATTTATCAGGTAAGCATAAATTCTGTTTTCTCCAACATTGGTGTGTCCGGTCCACGGCGTCATCCTTACTTGTGGGAACCAATACCAAAGCTTTAGGACACGGATGAAGGGAGGGAGCAAATCAGGTCACCTAAATGGAAGGCACCACGACTTGCAAAACCTTTCTCCCAAAAATAGCCTCCGAAGAAGCAAAAGTATCAAATTTGTAAAATTTGGCAAAAGTGTGCAGTGAAGACCAAGTCGCTGCCTTACATATCTGGTCAACAGAAGCCTCGTTCTTGAAGGCCCATGTGGAAGCCACAGCCCTAGTGGAGTGAGCTGTGATTCTTTCAGGAGGCTGCCGTCCGGCAGTCTCATAAGCCAATCGGATAATGCTTTTAAGCCAAAAGGAAAGAGAGGTAGAAGTCGCTTTTTGACCTCTCCTTTTACCAGAATAAACAACAAACAAGGAAAATGTTTGTCTGAAATCTTTAGTAGCCTCTAAATAGAATTTTAGAGCACGGACTACGTCCAAATTGTGTAACAAACGTTCCTTCTTTGAAACTGGATTCGGACACAAAGAAGGTACAACTATCTCCTGGTTAATATTTTTGTTGGAAACAACTTTCGGAAGAAAACCAGGCTTAGTACGCAAAACCACCTTATCTGCATGGAACACCAGATAGGGCGGAGAACACTGCAGAGCAGATAACTCTGAAACTCTTCTAGCAGAAGAAATTGCAACCAAAAACAAAACTTTCCAAGATAATAACTTAATATCTACGGAATGTAAGGGTTCAAACGGAACCCCTTGAAGAACTGAAAGAACTAGATTTAGACTCCAGGGAGGAGTCAAAGGTCTGTAAACAGGCTTGATCCTAACCAGAGCCTGAACAAATGCTTGAACATCTGGCACAGCTGCCAGTCTTTTGTGAAGTAAAACAGATAAAGCAGAGATCTGTCCCTTCAGAGAACTTGCAGATAATCCTTTCTCCAAACCTTCTTGTAGAAAGGATAGTATCTTAGGAATTTTTATCTTGTTCCATGGGAATCCTTTAGATTCACACCAACAGATATATTTTTTCCATATTTTATGGTAAATTTTTCTAGTTACAGGCTTTCTAGCCTGAATCAGAGTATCTATTACAGAATCTGAAAACCCACGCTTTGATAAAATCAAGCGTTCAATCTCCAAGCCGTCAGTTGGAGGGAAACCAGATTCGGATGTTCGAATGGACCCTGAACAAGAAGGTCCTGTCTCAAAGGTAGCTTCCATGGTGGAGCCGATGACATATTCACCAGGTCTGCATACCAAGTCCTGCGTGGCCACGCAGGAGCTATCAAGATCACCGACGCCCTCTCCTGATTGATCCTGGCTACCAGCCTGGGGATGAGAGGAAACGGTGGGAATACATAAGCTAGGTTGAAGGTCCAAGGTGCTACTAGTGCATCTACTAGAGTCGCCTTGGGATCCCTGGATCTGGACCCGTAGCAAGGAACCTTGAAGTTCTGACGAGACGCCATCAGATCCATGTCTGGAATGCCCCATAATTGAGTTATTTGGGCAAAGATTTCCGGATGGAGTTCCCACTCCCCCGGATGGAATGTCTGACGACTCAGAAAATCCGCTTCCCAATTTTCCACTCCTGGGATGTGGATCGCAGACAAGTGGCAGGAGTGATCCTCCGCCCATTGAATTATCTTGGTCACTTCTTTCATCGCCAGGGAACTCCTTGTTCCCCCCTGATGATTGATATATGCAACGGTCGTCATGTTGTCTGACTGAAACCTTATGAATTTGGCCTTTGCTAGTTGAGGCCAAGCTCTGAGAGCATTGAATATCGCTCTCAGTTCCAGAATGTTTATCGGGAGAAGAGACTCTTCCCGAGACCATAGACCCTGAGCTTTCAGGGATTCCCAGACCGTGCCCCAGCCCACTAGGCTGGCGTCGGTCGTGACAATGACCCACTCTGGTCTGCGGAAGCTCATTCCCTGTGACAGATTGTCCAGGGTCAGCCACCAACGGAGTGAATCTCTGGTCTTTTGATCTACTTGAATCGTCGGAGACAAGTCTGTATAATCCCCATTCCACTGTCTGAGCATGCACAGTTGTAATGGTCTTAGATGAATTTGTGCAAAAGGAACTATGTCCATTGTTGCAACCATCAATCCTATTACTTCCATGCACTGCGCTATGGAAGGACGAGGAACAGAATGAAGTACTTGACAAGAGCTTAGAAGTTTTGATTTTCTGACCTCTGTCAGAAAAATCCTCATTTCTAAGGAATCTATTATTGTTCCCAAGAAGGGAACTCTTGTTGACGGGAACAGAGAACTTTTTTCTTTGTTCACCTTCCATCCGTGAGATCTGAGAAAGGCTAGGACGATGTCCGTATGAGCCTTTGCTTTTGACATGGACGACGCTTGAATCAGGATGTCGTCCAAGTAAGGTACTACTGCAATGCCCCTTGGTCTTAGAACCGCTAGAAGGGACCCTAGTACCTTTGTGAAAATCCTTGGAGCAGTGGCTAATCCGAATGGAAGTGCCACAAACTGGTAATGCTTGTCCAGAAAAGCGAACCTTAGGAACTGATGATGTTCCTTGTGGATAGGAATATGTCGGTACGCATCCTTTAAATCCACGGTAGTCATAAATTGATTTTCCTGGATAGTAGGTAGGATCGTTCGAATAGTTTCCATTTTGAACGATGGTACCCTGAGAAATTTGTTTAGGATCTTTAGATCCAAAATTGGTCTGAATGTTCCCTCTTTTTTGGGAACTATGAACAGATAGGAATAAAATCCCATTCCTTGTTCTCATATTGGAACTGGATGTATCACTCCCATCTTTAACAGGTCTTCTACACAATGTAAGAATGCCTGTCTCTTTACTTGGTTTGAAGATAATTGAGACCTGTGGAACCTTCCCCTTGGGGGTAGTTCCTTGAATTCCAGGAGATAACCTTGAGAAACTATTTCTAGCGCCCAAGGATCCTGAACATCTCTTGCCCAAGCCTGAGCAAAGAGAGAAAGTCTGCCCCCCACTAGATCCGGTCCCGGATCGGGGGCTATCCCTTCATGCTGTTTTGGTAGCAGTGGTAGGCTTCTTGGCCTGCTTACCCTTGTTCCAGCCTTGCATTGGTTTCCAGGCTGGTTTGGGTTGTGAAGTATTACCCTCTTGCTTAGAGGATACAGAATTAGAGACTGGTCCGTTTCTGCGAAAGGGACGAAAATTAGGCTTATTTTTAGCCTTAAAAGACCTATCCTGTGGGAGGGCGTGGCCCTTTCCCCCAGTGATGTCTGAAATAATCTCTTTCAAATCAGGTCCAAATAATGTTTTACCTTTGAAAGGAATGTTAAGCAATTTTGTCTTGGAAGACACATCCGCTGACCAAGACTTTAGCCAAAGCGCTCTGCGCGCCACGATAGCAAAC
This sequence comes from Bombina bombina, assembly GCF_027579735.1. NCBI lineage: Eukaryota > Metazoa > Chordata > Amphibia > Anura > Bombinatoridae > Bombina > Bombina bombina. The sequence continues at coordinate 1,326,717,759 of NC_069500.1, forward strand.
CCTGAATTTTTCGCCGCTAATCTAGCTAATTGCAAAGCGGCATCTAAAACAAAAGAGTTAGCCAATTTAAGCGCTTGAACTCTGTCCATAACCTCCTCATACGAAGATTCTTTACTGAGCGATTTTTCTAGTTCCTCGAACCAGAAACACGCTGCCGTCGTGACAGGAACAATGCATGAAATTGGTTGTAGAAGGTAACCTTGCTGTACAAAAATCTTTTTAAGCAAACCCTCTAATTTCTTATCCATAGGATCTTTGAAAGCACAACTATCTTCGATAGGAATAGTAGTGCGTTTGTTTAGAGTAGAAACCGCCCCCTCGACCTTGGGGACTGTCTGCCATAAGTCCTTTCTGGGGTCGACTATAGGAAATAATTTCTTAAATATAGGGGGGGGAACAAAAGGTATGCCGGGCCTTTCCCACTCTTTATTTACTATGTCCGCCACCCGCTTGGGTATAGGAAAAGCGTCGGGGGGCACCGGAACCTCTAGGAACTTGTCCATCTTACATAATTTCTCTGGAATGACCAAATTGTCACAATCATCCAGAGTAGATAACACCTCCTTAAGCAGTGCGCGGAGATGTTCTAATTTAAATTTAAATGTCACAACATCAGGTTCAGCTTGATGAGAAATTTTTCCTGAATCTGAAATGTCTCCATCAGACAAAACCTCCCTCATGGCCCCTTGAGATTGGTGTGAGGGTATGTCAGAACAGTTATCATCAGCGTCCTCTTGCTCTTCAGTGTTTAAAACAGAGCAATCGCGCTTTCTCTGATAAGTAGGCATTTTGGATAAAAGATTTGCTATGGAGTTATCCATTACAGCCGTTAATTGTTGCATGGTAATAAGTATTGGCGCACTAGATGTACTAGGGGCCTCCTGTGTGGGCATAACTGGTGTAGACACAGTAGGGGATGATGTAGTATCATGTTTACTCCCCTCATTTGAGGAATCATCTTGGGCAATATCATTATCTGTGGCATTACTGTCCTTACTTTGTTTGGACACTATGGCACAATTATCACATAAATTTAAATGGGGAGACACATTGGCTTTCATACATATAGAACATAGCTTATCTGATGGTACAGACATGTTAAACAGGCTTAAACTTGTCAACAAAGCACAAAAAACGTTTTAAAATAAAACCGTTACTGTCACTTTAAATTTCAAACTGAAAACACTTTATTACTGAATATGTGAAAAAGTATGAAGGAATTGTTCAAAATTCACCAAAATTTCACCACAGTGTCTTAAAGCATTAAAAGTATTGCACACCAAATTTCAGAGCTTTAACCCTTAAATTAACGGAACCAGAGCCGTTTTTACATTTAACCCCTATACAGTCCCAGCTATATGCTTTGCTGAGACCCAACCAAGCCCAGAGGGGAATACGATACCAAATGACGCCTTCTATAAGCTTTTTCAGTGATTCTTAGCTCCTGACACATGCATCTGCATGCCTTGCTCTCCAAAAAACAACTGTGCATTAATGGCGCGAAAATGAGGCTCTGTCTATAACTAGAAAGGCCCCCATCTGAAAAAGGTGTCCAACACAGTGCCTGCCGTTTTTCTAAACGTTCCCCAAGATTATAATACCAATTATTAGTTAGAATCTGAATAATATGCCTAGTAAAGCAATCGTTTTAGCCCAGAAAAATGTCTACCAGTTTTTAAGCCCTTTTTGAAGCCCTTTATTCTTCTATGTTTAACTAAGAAAATGGCTTACCGGTCCCCATGAGGGGAAATGACAGCCTTCCAGCATTACATGGTCTTGTTAGAAATATGGCTAGTCATACCTTAAGCAGAAAAGTCTGCTAACTGTTTCCCCCAACTGAAGTTACTTCATCTCAACAGTCCTGTGTGGAAACAGCAATCGATTTTAGTTACTGTCTGCTAAAATCATCTTCCTCTTACAAACAGAAATCTTCATCCTTTTCTGTTTCAGAGTAAATAGTACATACCAGCACTATTTTAAAATAACAAACACTTGATAGAAGAATAAAACTACATTTAAACACCAAAAAACTCTTAACCATCTCCGTGGAGATGTTGCCTGTGCAACGGCAAAGAGAATGACTGGGGTGGGCGGAGCCTAGGAGGGATCATGTGACCAGCTTTGCTGGGACTCTTTGCCATTTCCTGTTGGGGAAGAGAATATCCCACAAGTAAGGATGACGCCGTGGACCGGACACACCAATGTTGGAGAAATATGATCTTTAGGTGGCACTTAAAGCTACATAGTAAACCAAGCTAAATTACTTTTCATTTGCTCATAGTGGTCAGCGATACATAAAGAGCTTTGCAGTAGTGACTTAAATTTAATGTTATATCAGTGTGCAGTTTAAAAGGGATTTATGCAATTTTTCTATGTTTTTTGAAGCCATTTAATAAGTTCATTTTCAAGCACTTCATTTTTCCCAGTTGTTTACTTTTAATGTTTAAAATTTGAATAAGCATGTTCAGCTTATACCAGATTTGTGTAGAAATTGTGTGGATTTTTCAAAACTTTAAATGTACAGAATATCGGCCTGAAAGGTGGTCAATAATCGTTATCGGTCCTGAAAAAAATGATACCGGTTTATCATATATATATTAGTATGTGTGTGTACATATGTATTTACAGACATATACACACACGTAAACACATTTATTTATATAGACACGGACATATAAATTAAAAATTATATATGTGTGTGCGTATTTGCGTGCATTGGAGCCCTTTGCAGTTAGGTAGATGAAAACATGAAAAAAACATTTCTCCAATATTTTTTTTTAACCCCTTACTGACCAAGGACGTATGCCACACATCCTCAAAAAAAATACAGTTAATGACCGAGGACGTGTGGCGTACGTCCCTGGTCTGGAAAGCAGCTGGAAGCGATCCTGCTCGCTTCCAGCTGCTTTCCGGTTATTGCAGTGATGCCTCGATATCGAGGCATCCTGCAATAACCCCCCTTGGCCATCCGATGCAGAGAGAGCCACTCTGTGGCCCTCTATGCACCGGACATCGGTGGCCGGTATCGTTGGTGGGTGGGAGCAAGTCTGGGAGGCGGGCGGGGGCGGGACAGACGGGAGCGCGCGCGTGCATGGGGGCGACGGGCGCGTCCACGGGGCGGGAGCGGGAGGGAACCGCTACACTGCAGAAAAATAAAGCTGTAAAAAGTAAAAAAAAAAAAAAGTTTTGAAAGCTGTAAATAAACAGCTAAGGGATCTGGAAGGGGTGGGGGTTGGTCTTGGGGGGGGAAGCTACACTACAGAAAAGGGCATATTTTTTTAATAAAAAGGCACATTTTTTTACTAAACTGGGTACTGGCAGAACATTGTGAAATATTAATATTTTGATGTCGGGTTAGGACACGAGAATATTCGATCGGTTTTGCGCGATCTAGGAGGGAATGTGAACGCAATATTATAAGTTTGGCTTTTTGCGGTTGTCGGGTTAGCATGCGAGTGAAAACAGTTTACTTTCAATCATAATACGAGCACAACCCAACAAGCGCAAAAAGAATACTTGTAGCGCAATTAACGCTCGAGCAGGAGTGCTCCACTTGTAATCTGGCCCATAGTTTTCAAGACACATGCACGTGCTTGTGCCTACCACAGTATGCTCTCTTTGAAAAGTTTTTACAAAAATACCAAGGAGGGGAAAAAAGTTACATTTGATAAGACTCAATTTAGAAAGATTTTTAGACATATCCTTTTAATATTAAAAATGACTCAATATCTTCCTCCTGTATCAATATGTGCTAATTTAAATCTTGTAATATTGTTTTAATATGATTGTGCCGTGCAAATAACCAACCACTAAAATAGAAGAATAAGCTCCAGAATGATAAAATATATAAATATAGTACAAAAAAACAGAATTTATGTTTACCTGATAAATTTCTTTCTCCAACGGTGTGTCCGGTCCACGGCGTCATCCTTACTTGTGGGATATTCTCTTCCCCAACAGGAAATGGCAAAGAGCCCAGCAAAGCTGGTCACATGATCCCTCCTAGGCTCCGCCTACCCCAGTCATTCGACCGACGTTAAGGAGGAATATTTGCATAGGAGAAACCATATGGTACCGTGGTGACTGTAGTTAAAGAAAATAAATTACCAGACCTGATTAAAAAAACCAGGGCGGGCCGTGGACCGGACACACCGTTGGAGAAAGAAATTTATCAGGTAAACATAAATTCTGTTTTCTCCAACATAGGTGTGTCCGGTCCACGGCGTCATCCTTACTTGTGGGAACCAATACCAAAGCTTTAGGACACGGATGAAGGGAGGGAGCAAATCAGGTCACCTAAATGGAAGGCACCACGGCTTGCAAAACCTTTCTCCCAAAAATAGCCTCAGAAGAAGCAAAAGTATCAAACTTGTAAAATTTGGTAAAAGTGTGCAGTGAAGACCAAGTCGCTGCCCTACATATCTGATCAACAGAAGCCTCGTTCTTGAAGGCCCATGTGGAAGCCACAGCCCTAGTGGAATGAGCTGTGATTCTTTCGGGAGGCTGCCGTCCGGCAGTCTCGTAAGCCAATCTGATGATGCTTTTAATCCAAAAAGAGAGAGAGGTAGAAGTTGCTTTTTGACCTCTCCTTTTACCTGAATAAACAACAAACAAGGAAGATGTTTGTCTAAAATCCTTTGTAGCATCTAAATAGAATTTTAGAGCGCGAACAACATCCAAATTGTGCAACAAACGTTCCTTCTTTGAAACTGGTTTCGGACACAGAGAAGGTACGATAATCTCCTGGTTAATGTTTTTGTTAGAAACAACTTTTGGAAGAAAACCAGGTTTAGTACGTAAAACCACCTTATCTGCATGGAACACCAGATAAGGAGGAGAACACTGCAGAGCAGATAATTCTGAAACTCTTCTAGCAGAAGAAATTGCAACTAAAAACAAAACTTTCCAAGATAATAACTTAATATCAACGGAATGTAAGGGTTCAAACGGAACCCCCTGAAGAACTGAAAGAACTAAATTGAGACTCCAAGGAGGAGTCAAAGGTTTGTAAACAGGCTTGATTCTAACCAGAGCCTGAACAAAGGCTTGAACATCTGGCACAGCTGCCAGCTTTTTGTGAAGTAACACCGACAAGGCAGAGATCTGTCCTTTCAGGGAACTTGCCGATAATCCTTTTTCCAATCCTTCTTGAAGGAAGGATAGAATCCTAGGAATCTTAACCTTGTCCCAAGGGAATCCTTTAGATTCACACCAACAGATATATTTTTTCCAAATTTTGTGGTAAATCTTTCTAGTTACAGGCTTTCTGGCCTGAACAAGAGTATCGATAACAGAATCTGAGAAACCCCGCTTCGATAAAATCAAGCGTTCAATCTCCAAGCAGTCAGCTGGAGTGAAACCAGATTCGGATGTTCGAACGGACCCTGAACAAGAAGGTCTCGTCTCAAAGGTAGCTTCCAAGGTGGAGCCGATGACATATTCACCAGATCTGCATACCAAGTCCTGCGTGGCCACGCAGGAGCTATCAAGATCACCGACGCCCTCTCCTGATTGATCCTGGCTACCAGCCTGGGGATGAGAGGAAACGGCGGGAACACATAAGCTAGTTTGAATGTCCAAGGTGCTACTAGTGCATCCACTAGAGCCGCCTTGGGATCCCTGGATCTGGACCCGTAGCAGGGAACTTTGAAGTTCTGACGAGAGGCCATTAGATCCATGTCTGGAATGCCCCACAGCTGAGTGACTTGGGCAAAGATTTCCGGATGGAGTTCCCACTCCCCCGGATGCAATGTCTGACGACTCAGAAAATCCGCTTCCCAATTTTCCACTCCTGGGATGTGGATAGCAGACAGGTGGCAGGAGTGAGACTCCGCCCATAGAATGATTTTGGTCACTTCTTCCATCGCTAGGGAACTCCTTGTTCCCCCCTGATGGTTGATGTACGCAACAGTCGTCATGTTGTCTGATTGAAACCGTATGAACTTGGTCCTTGCTAGCTGAGGCCAAGCCTTGAGAGCATTGAATATCGCTCTCAGTTCCAGAATATTTATCGGTAGAAGAGATTCTTCTCGAGACCAAAGACCCTGAGCTTTCAGGGATCCCCAGACCGCGCCCCAGCCCATCAGACTGGCGTCGGTCGTGACAATGACCCACTCTGGTCTGCGGAATGTCATCCCTTGTGACAGGTTGTCCAGGGACAGCCACCAACGGAGTGAGTCTCTGGTCCTCTGATTTACTTGTATCTTTGGAGACAAGTCTGTATAGTCCCCATTCCACTGACTGAGCATGCACAGTTGTAATGGTCTTAGATGAATGCGCGCAAAAGGAACTATGTCCATTGCCGCTACCATCAACCCGATCACTTCCATGCACTGAGCTACGGAAGGAAGAGGAACGGAATGAAGTATCCGACAAGAGTCCAGAAGTTTTGTTTTTCTGGCCTCTGTTAGAAAAATCCTCATTTCTGAGGAGTCTATAATTGTTCCCAAGAAGGGAACCCTTGTTGACGGGGATAGTGAACTCTTTTCCACGTTCACTTTCCAGCCGTGAGATCTGAGAAAGGCCAGGACGATGTCCGTGTGAGCCTTTGCTCGAGGGAGGGACGACGCTTGAATCAGAATGTCGTCCAGGTAAGGTACTACTGCAATGCCCCTTGGTCTTAGCACCGCTAGAAGGGACCCTAGTACCTTTGTGAAAATCCTTGGAGCAGTGGCTAATCCGAAAGGAAGCGCCACAAACTGGTAATGTTTGTCCAGGAATGCAAACCTTAGGAACCGATGATGTTCCTTGTGGATAGGAATATGTAGATACGCATCCTTTAAATCCACCGTGGTCATGAATTGACCTTCCTGGATGGAAGGAAGGATAGTTCGAATGGTTTCCATCTTGAACGATGGGACCTTGAGAAATTTGTTTAAGATCTTGAGATCTAAGATTGGTCTGAACGTTCCCTCTTTTTTGGGAACTATGAACAGATTGGAGTAGAACCCCATCCCTTGTTCTCTTAATGGAACAGGATGAATCACTCCCATTTTTAACAGGTCTTCTACACAATGTAAGAACGCCTGTCTTTTTATGTGGTCTGAAGACAACTGAGACCTGTGGAACCTTCCCCTTGGGGGAAGTCCCTTGAATTCCAGAAGATAACCCTGGGAGACTATTTCTAGCGCCCAAGGATCCAGAACATCTCTTGCCCAAGCCTGAGCGAAGAGAGAGAGTCTGCCCCCCACCAGATCCGGTCCCGGATCGGGGGCCAATATTTCATGCTGTCTTGGTAGCAGTGGCAGGTTTCTTGGCCTGCTTTCCCTTGTTCCAGCCTTGCATTGGTCTCCAAGCTGGCTTGGCTTGAGAAGTATTACCCTCTTGCTTAGAGGACGTAGCACTTTGGGCTGGTCCGTTTTTACGAAAGGGACGAAAATTAGGTCTATTTTTTGCCTTGAAAGGCCGATCCTGAGGAAGGGCGTGGCCCTTACCCCCAGTGATATCAGAGATAATCTCTTTCAAGTCAGGGCCAAACAGCGTTTTCCCCTTGAAAGGAATGTTTAGTAGCTTGTTCTTGGAAGACGCATCAGCCGACCAAGATTTCAACCAAAGCGCTCTGCGCGCCACAATAGCAAACCCAGAATTCTTAGCCGCTAACCTAGCCAATTGCAAAGTGGCGTCTAGAGTGAAAGAATTAGCCAATTTGAGAGCATTGATTCTGTCCATAATCTCCTCATAAGGAGGAGAATCACTATCGAGCACCTTTATCAGTTCATCAAACCAGAAATATGCGGCTGTAGTGACAGGGACAATGCATGAAATGGGTTGTAGAAGGTAACCCTGCTGAACAAACATCTTTTTAAGCAAACCTTCTAATTTTTTATCCATAGGATCTTTGAAAGCACAACTATCCTCTATGGGTATAGTGGTGCGTTTGTTTAAAGTAGAAACCGCTCCCTCGACCTTGGGGACTGACTGCCATAAGTCCTTCCTGGGGTCGACCATAGGAAACAATTTTTTAAATATGGGGGGAGGGACGAAAGGAATACCGGGCCTTTCCCATTCTTTATTAACAATGTCCGCCACCCGCTTGGGTATAGGAAAAGCTTCTGGGAGCCCCGGCACCTCTAGGAACTTGTCCATTTTACATAGTTTTTCTGGGATGACCAACTTTTCACAATCATCCAGAGTGGATAATACCTCCTTAAGCAAAATGCGGAGATGTTCCAACTTAAATTTAAATGTAATCACATCAGATTCAGCCTGCTGAGAAATGTTCCCTGAATCAGTAATTTCTCCCTCAGACAAAACCTCCCTGGCCCCCTCAGATTGGGTTAGGGGCCCTTCAGAGATATTAATATCAGCGTCGTCATGCTCTTCAGTAACTAAAACAGAGCAGCCACGCTTACGCTGACAAGGGTTCATTTTGGCTAAAATGTTTTTGACAGAATTATCCATTACAGCCGTTAATTGTTGCATAGTAAGGAGTATTGGCGCGCTAGATGTACTAGGGGCCTCCTGAGTGGGCAAGACTCGTGTAGACGAAGGAGGGAATGATGCAGTACCATGCTTACTCCCCTCACTTGAGGAATCATCTTGGGCATCATTGTCATTATCACATAAATCACATTTATTTAAATGAATAGGAATTCTGGCTTCCCCACATTCAGAACACAGTCTATCTGGTAGTTCAGACATGTTAAACAGGCATAAACTTGATAAAAAAGTACAAAAAACGTTTTAAAATAAAACCGTTACTGTCACTTTAAATTTTAAACTGAACACACTTTATTACTGCAATTGCGAAAAAACATGAAGGAATTGTTCAAAATTCACCAAATTTTCACCACAGTGTCTTAAAGCCTTAAAAATATTGCACACCAAATTTGGAAGCTTTAACCCTTAAAATAACGGAACCGGAGCCGTTTTAAGCTTTAACCCCTTTACAGTCCCTGGTATCTGCTTTGCTGAGACCCAACCAAGCCCCAAGGGGAATACGATACCAAATGACGCCTTCAGAAAGTCTTTTCAAAGTATCAGAGCTCCTCTCACATGCGACTGCATGCCATGCCTCTCAAAAACAAGTGCGCCACACCGGCGCGAAAATGAGACTCTGCTTATGCTTTGGGAAAGCCCCTAAGAAATAAGGTGTCTAATACAGTGCCTGCCGATATTATTATATCAAAATACCCAGATAAAATGATTCCTCAAGGCTAAATATGTGTTAATAATGAATCGATTTAGCCCAGAAAAGTCTACAGTCTAAATAAGCCCTTGTGAAGCCCTTATTTACGATCGTAATAAACATGGCTTACCGGATCCCATAGGGAAAATGACAGCTTCCAGCATTACATCGTCTTGTTAGAATGTGTCATACCTCAAGCAGCAAGAGACTGCACACTGTTCCCCCAACTGAAGTTAATTGCTCTCAACAGTCCTGTGTGGAACAGCCATGGATTTTAGTTACGGTTGCTAAAATCATTTTCCTCATACAAACAGAAATCTTCATCTCTTTTCTGTTTCTGAGTAAATAGTACATACCAGTACTATTTCAAAATAACAAACTCTTGATTGAATAATAGAAAACTACAGTTAAACACTAAAAAACTCTAAGCCATCTCCGTGGAGATGTTGCCTGTACAACGGCAAAGAGAATGACTGGGGTAGGCGGAGCCTAGGAGGGATCATGTGACCAGCTTTGCTGGGCTCTTTGCCATTTCCTGTTGGGGAAGAGAATATCCCACAAGTAAGGATGACGCCGTGGACCGGACACACCTATGTTGGAGAAAGAAGTGACTTGTCCTAGTATTTAGGTTTCTAAGGAAATATGCCCACAAAAAAACTGAAAAAACACAAACGGTGACAAATTTCTACGTTTATCACTCAACCTAATTAAGAATAGAAACAGCCATGCTCAAAATAAAATGAACTGGAAATTACACTTAAAAAGGACCTTCCAGTGCAAAGTATTTTGTGTCCCTTGAGTCCAAAAATCATTTGCAATATACATTGCTTTTATTTATTTTTTTCAGCCATGGACAAAAGGCACCAAATACTAAAAATGATATACACACACACACACACAGTCACACACAGTCACACACACACACAGTCACACACAGTTACACACAGTCACACACACAGTCACACACAGTTACACACAGTCACACACACAGTCACACACACAGTCACACACACACACACAGTTACACACAGTCACACACACACACAGTTACACACAGTTACACACAGTCACACACAGTCACACACACACACACAGTTACACACAGTTACACACAGTCACACACACAGTCACACACACAGTCACACACACAGTCACACACAGTCACACACAGTCACACAGTTACACACAGTCACACAGTTACACACAGTCACACACAGTTACACACAGTCACACACAGTCACACACACACACAGTTACACACAGTCACACACAGTTACACACAGTCACACACAGTCACACACACACACAGTTACACACAGTCACACACACACACAGTTACACACAGTCACACACACACACAGTTACACACAGTTACACACAGTCACACACAGTCACACACACACACAGTTACACACAGTCGCACACACAGTCGCACACACAGTCGCACACACAGTCGCACACACAGTCGCACACACAGTCGCACACACAGTCGCACACACAGTCGCACACACACACAGGGTTGGAAAGCCCTGTATATAAGCACACACATATACACATACATACATATACATTGTATCAGTGATTTTCAACTTTTTTTTTGCCGTGGCACACTTTTTTACATTAAAAAATCCTGCGGCACACCACCATCCCAAAATTTTACAAAATCACACATTGTAGCCTAATACAGCATATATTATACATCATAATGATTGTCTGTGAATGAATGTCAATATGTCATGGTTGTAAATGATGCCTGCCTGTCTGCCTGATGAGCCTGTCACATCAAAACAAGCAAAATTTAAAAAATATGTCACACTGTTCTCAGTCTGCCGCGGCACACCTGAGGATCTCTCATGTCACACTGGTTGAAAAACACTGCATTGTATAAAAAAGCTACAAATAGTGTTGTAAAACACTGCTGCCATAGCCAGATACATGCACACTCCTGAGATCTTATGAGCCTACCTAGTTTTACTCTTCAATAAAAGATACCAAGAGAACAAAGCAAATTTGATAACAGAAATTGAAAAGTTGTTTAAAATTGCATACTCTTTCTGAATGATTAAGGTTTAATTTTTACTTTACTGTCCCTTTAATGGGAGGAAAAAAACAGAGGCTTCTTGGTGTTTTACTCTCAGTTCAGTATTTCCTCTTTATATTTAGGGAACAGTTGCTGCTCTTCTAACTAATAGGGACACTGTGTCATTTAGACAGCAAGCAATCAAGTCTTCACACAGCCCACAAAGCCGTGGTGAGACAACTGTCACAGGAATCAAGACACCCCCAAGCGTTCCATAGGGTGGCAGTCAATGGGCAATCAATGTGACTACAGCAATGAGTAAACTAAAGACCTATAATTATGTCACAGACAAAGAGAAGCCTTAAGCTGGTATTCACTTCAGTATACCAAGCAGAAATAATGGCACACGATTTTCATTACAGCTTATTTAGAGGGTGCCAAGAACAGAAGCAAAAAGGTGCAAAGGATGGAAAAAAAGGGGCAGTTTAAATGCTCTTCAGCATAATGATCCCACTGCTAATGACTCTAAACCGTAGCTATGCTTTACCCATAAAACAGATCACCCAAGTGCACTTACAGATTAACTGAACAAATGTGAGGTTGGTAGTTCTAGAAGGTAATAAAAATATCTACATTTTCTGTTAAGATGTATGCAAATGTTTAATTAAAGGGACAGTAAATTCAAAATTAAACCTTAACAATTTAGATGGAAAGTTGTTTAAAACATGTTCTTATTTATTTCTATTATCAAATTTGTTTTGTTCTCTTGATATCCTTTGCTGAACTGGAGCACAGGTGAAATTTTCCGCTAATTTGTAAAGATGGTTATTTTACCTGCTCTCATCCACGGTAATCCTGAAAATCTTGCCTGTTGGGGAGGCCTGAGGACAGGTTTGGAAACCAGTGGTTTAGCGAAAACTTAAGTAGGCTGATAGGAGCTCATGAGTGTGCATGTGTTTATAGCAGTCTATTGCAGAAGTGTATGTAACTATGTATAACATTGCAATAAATAATGTTGCAAACACTGCTGCCAGATGGCTAAAGACACGTGCATGCTCCTGAGCTAAAATAGTATCCTTTGTTAGGAGTAATCCTAAGAGAACTAAGCAAAATTAACAATTAGAGTAAATTGGAAAGTTGTTTAAAAAAAACTGTGCCCTATCCAATACATATAAGGGGCCAATAAAGTAAAAATTAGTTTCATGATTCAGATAAAACATGCAATGAAAACAAAAACTTTATTATCAAACTGTGCAAGTTCTTTTTATATTCACACTGTCTGAGGTTCCAGCTCTTACTGAGCACGGTATATCTGTATATGCATTATGTGATTTACTGAAGGTTGTTATATGAAATATTGTGCATTTTCAACTATTTAATTATACTGTATTTAATGGTACTTTAAGTTAAAGGGATATGAAACCCATTTTTTTTTCATGATTCAGACAGAGCAGGCAATTTTAAGCAACATTCTAATTTACTTCTGTTATCAATTTTTCTTTGTTCTCTTGGTATCTTTATTTGAAAAGCAGCAGAAATGTAAGCTTAGGAGCCGGACCATTTTTGGTTCAGAACCTGTGTAGCGCTTACTGATTGGTGGCTAAATTGTGCCATATTTGGAACATCACCCATAGCTATAGGCCTGACTGTAGCAAACAGGTAGCAGACACTGTATATATGCTGCCTGGATGTACTATGGTGCCTGTCAACCCAAACAAACCAATGCTTCTTACATTGCAGAAAGCAAACTAGCCTGTGCCTGTCCTGCAAGGGCTCAAAAGCAGCAATATTGCAAGTCAGACTTATAACCAATTCATTTATAATAAGTATCTATCATTAGCAATAGAAGCAGCCGATAAGAGTTCATTGTAATCAAAGCTGTTGCAGAACACCTCTTTAAATAGGCTTGGCTAACTTCCTCACCTCCTTCCCACTGGGAGGTTACTTTCTCTTTCTGCCTCATGTTTTTATGTGTTTTCTAAAGCCAATAAGGCAGTATTAAAATCTGCCATTTCAATTGACAAAATAAAAAGGATGTATATTTAAACTACATAATTTAAAAGGGACAGTCTAGTCAAAATTAAACTTTCATGATTCAGATAGGGCATGCAATTTTAAACAACTTTCCAATTTTACTTTTATCATTAAATTTGCTAAGCCCTTGAAGGCCGCCTCTTATCTGAATGCATTTGACAGTTTTTAACAGCTAGAAGGAGTTAGTTCATGTGTGCCATATAGATAACATTGTGCCAACGCCAGTGGACTTACTTTTGAGAGGGTACCGATTGGCTAAAATGCAAGTCTGTCAAAAGGTACTGAAATAAGGGGTCAGTCTGCAGATGCTGAGATACAAGGTAATCACAGAGGTAAAAAGTATATTAAAGAGACACTGAACCCAAATGTTTCCTTTCAGATAGAGCATGCAATTTTAAGCAACTTTCTAATTTACACCCATTATCAAATGTTATTCATTCTCTTGCTATCTTTATTTGAAAAGCAAGAATGTACGTTTAGAAGCCTGACGTTTTGGTTCACAACCTGGGTTGTCCTTGCTGATTGGACAGCATCAATAAACAAATGCTGTCAGTGGCATCGCTACAGGGGGCAAGGGGGGGCATCTGCCCCCCTTAGATGATTCTTTGCCCCCCGTATGCCCCCCCCCCATTTTGAAATGACTGATATACATTTTTTTTTATGTTTTACTCGGTTTGACTGGGTCTGGGGTGGAGTATTGTAATAATATCTGCAGCGCCCCTTCCCATGCTCAGTTGGAACCCCCACCCACCACACGTGCTGGCTCTACAAGCAGCTCCACTCCAATACCCCATGCCATGCTGCTATTTGCTCCTCCAGTTCCAGCCAGGTCACGTTCCTACACAGCAAGGAACATGACCGTAGACTGGAGAGGAAGAGGAAGGAGCCAACAGGCCCTGTGTGCAACTGTGCAAGACAAGAGCTTGAGAGCGCGGGAAGGAGCAGTGGGGAGCAGGCACTGGCACTAGTCTGACAGCAAAGACGATCGGATTCAAAGAAGATCTATTCTGGGGTAAGTCAGTAGTCACTGACTGTCACAACAGGGTTGCTTTACATTACTTAGTACTAGTAGTAGATACACGGCTCTGCTCACTGTCAGATCATGATGAAAAACACAAGACCTGCCTAGTTTACAGGTTTTGTTTGTTAGAACAGTCCATTCCTGAGCAGTAGGTTTAACTATAAAGCAATTGTCTGCCTTGCACTGATCTCAATTGCGCTATATTTGTAAACTGGCCAGTACTACATTATGTAGTCTGTCTATAATGCTGTGTTAGACACCTTAATTTTCACAGACTGTTGCAGGTTTTGCCAGAACTTGCTGTAACCGTGGGTTAAATGTTAGGTGCACACTGGCTGTGGAGAAGTGCAATATGACTGCTACACTTCTCCCGGTAGAACCTTTGTTACAGCTGGAGTTTCTCTTCTCTCAAACTCCCCTGCCAAACACGGACAGCAGCGGGAGTTGAGCTGTCAGCACAGAAAAGACAGTGAACAGCGGTATGTTTACTAGCAGTGTTTCAGGCTCCTGTTTTTATGGCCTTCTCCCTTAGATAACGACACAGTAAAAGGTAATGCATTGTTGCGTTACAAGCAAGCATCTCCTGCTACTAGTCTGCTGAAAGAGTGTGGAAAGGGGAAGTAGAGAAAGGACTTAAAAGAACATGTAGTGATATGTTTCATTGGAACGGAGTATAACAATCTCAAAGGTCAGTTAAATGTGCTCCCTTCTGAAGCGATTTTCAAAAATGTATACATACTGTATATAAAGGTTTTTATTCTTGTTTTTTATTTTATTTAACATTGTTGAAAATTTCTTTGAGAAAGGCATATATATATATATATATATATATACCTATGTTTGTATGTATGGACTGATTTTTAGTCTGTGTCAGCCTTTGTCAAAGCAAGTTTCAAAAATTTTAAATAAAACAAGAATAAAAACTAATATATATATATATATATATATATATATATATATATATATATATATATATATATATATATATATATATATATATATATGAGAAATCTGACCACAAAAATTAGTATAAAATAGTGGTTTTACACATTTTTAAAAAGAAATAATAATAGTTTAAATAATAACTCATATAAATATTTGTGTGTGTTTCTATATGTATTTGTGACGCATGTATGATTATTGTATTCATTTTGATATTGTTTTTGTCCCACAAATGTGTGTGTAGTGTATTGGATGTATCTTTATTCTATAAGGGCCTGAAATCATGCATAATATTAGAGATTTATTTTAGACCTTATATTGCATATATATTGTAATGAAGGCATCTCTCCTTTACATCAAGAACCCTGTATAGTGAGTTTCTAAAAAAAATTTTGGGAATGCTGACAAGATGTCTTAGATCATCCCACCTGAGCAGAGAGTTGTTGTATATCAGGCCCTATGTGTCTTAAAGGGACAGTCTAGTAAAAATTAAACTTTCATGATTCAGATAGGGCATGCAATTTTAAACAACTTTCCAATTTACTCTTATGAAATTTGTTTTGTTCTCTTGGTATTCTTTGTTGTAAACTAAACCTAGGTAGGCCTCTTATCTCAGTGCATTTGGACAGTTTTTCCCCACAGTTAGACACTACTAGTTCATGAGTGCCATATAGATAACATTGTGCTTACTCCCAAGGAGATATTTATGAGTCAGCACTGATTGCCTAAAATGCATGTCTGTCAAAAGGTAATCACAGAGGTAATAAGTATATTAAAATAACAGTGTTGGTTATGCAAAACTGGTAAATGAGTAATATAGGGATTATCTATCATTTTAAACCACACAAATTCTGGAGTAGACTGTACTTTTAAGTATGTCGATGTGGTAATTGTGCTATCTATGTGTAAGTGTTTTTAAATCTGTCTCAGAATTAGGGCCCAAAAGTTTTCTATCTGTGCCTATGATTTGTATGTGTTAATCTATACATACACATTAACACAAAGTGTTTTTTTCCTTTTTGTTTGCTAAAAAAATATTGCATATGATTCTACAGAAGGTGCAGGCAACATAGTATTTTCCAATTTTTATTTTTCAGCCTGGACTACATATCCTATTATTGAATATTCAATTAAAAAACAGAATTTATGTTTACCTGATAAATTTCTTTCTCCTACGGTGTATCCGGTCCACGGCTTCATCCTTACTTGTGGGAATATTCTCAATCCCTACAGGAAGTGGCAAAGAGAGCACACAGCAGAGCTGTCCATATAGCTCCCCTCAGGCTCCGCCCCCCCAGTCATTAGACCGACGGTTAGGAGAAAAAGGAGAACCATAGGGTGCAGTGGTGACTGTAGTTTACAAAAAATAAATTTAAACCTGACCAAAATGCCAGGGCGGGCCGTGGACCGGATACACCGTAGGAGAAAGAAATTTATCAGGTAAACATAAATTCTGTTTTCTCCTACATTGGTGTATCCGGTCCACGGCTTCATCCTTACTTGTGGGAACCAATACCAAAGCTTTAGGACACGGATGAAGGGAGGGAAAAAGTCAGGTAACCTAAACGGAAGGCACCACTGCTTGCAAAACCTTTCTCCCAAAAATAGCCTCCGAAGAAGCAAAAGTATCGAATTTGTAAAATTTGGCAAACGTATGCAGTGAAGACCAAGTCAATGCCTTACAAATCTGTTCAACAGAAGCCTCATTCTTGAAAGCCCATGTGGAAGCCACAGCTCTAGTAGAGTGAGCTGTAATTCGTTCAGGAGGCTGCCTTCCAGCAGTCTCATAAGCCAATCGGATGATGCTTTTCAGCCACATCAAGATTGTGTAACAGACGTTCCTTGTTAGAAACTGGATTAGGACACAGAGAAGGAACAACTATTTCCTGGTTGATATTCTTATTGGAAACCACTTTTGGAAGAAAACCAGGTTTGGTACGTAAAACGACCTTATCTGTATGAAACACCAGATAGGGTGAATTACACTGCAAAGCAGACAATTCAGAAACTCTTCTAGCAGAAGAAATAGCTACTAAAAACAAAACTTTCCAAGATAGTAACTTAATATCTATGGAATGTAGAGGTTCAAACGGAACCCCTTGAAGAACTGAAAGAACTAAATTTAGAGTCCATGGAGGAGCCACAGGTCTGTAGACAGGCTTGATTCTGACTAAAGCCTGTACAAATGCCTGAATATCTGGCATGGCTGCCAGACGCTTGTGTAACAAAACAGACAGAGCAGATATCTGTCCCTTTAAAGAACTAGCTGACAGACCTTTCTCCAATCCTTCTTGGAGAAAAGATAGTATCCTTGGAATCCTAATCTTACTCCATGAGTAACCCTTGGATTCGCACCAGCAAAGATATTTCCGCCATATCTTATGGTACATTTTCCTGGTGACAGGCTTTCTAGCCTGGATCAGAGTATCTATAACTGATTCCGAAAACCCACGCTTAGCTAGAATCAAGCGTTCAATCTCCAAGCAGTCAGTTGCAGAGAACCTAGGTTTGGATGTTCGAATGGACCTTGAATTAGAAGGTCCTGCCTCAAAGGCAGCTTCCATGGTGGAACCGATGACATATTCACCAGGTCTGCATACCAAGTCCTGCGTGGCCACGCAGGAGCTATCAGAATTACCGAAGCCTTCTCCTGTTTGATCCTGGCTACTAGCCGGGGGAGAAGGGGAAACGGTGGAAAGACATAAGCTAGATTGAACGACCAAGGCGCTACTAAGGCATCTACCAATGTCGCCTTGGGATCCCTGGACCTGGACCCATAACGTGTAACTTTGGAGTTCTGACGTGACGCCATCAGATCCAGATCTGGAATGCCCCATAGCTGGGTCAGCTGAGCAAAAACCTCCGGGTGGAGTTCCCACTCCCCCAGATGGAAAGTCTGACGACTCAGATAATCCGCTTCCCAGTTGTCCACTTCTGGGATGTGAATTGCTGATAGATGGCAGGAGTGATCCTCTGCCCATTTGATGATCTTGGATACCTCCCTCATCGCCAGGGAACTCTTTGTTCCCCCCTGATGATTGATGTACGCTACAGTCGTCATGTTGTCCGACTGAAATCTGATGAATTTGGCCTCCGCTAGTTGAGGCCATGCCTGGAGCGCATTGAATATTGCTCTCAATTCCAAAATGTTTATCGGGAGAAGAGATTCTTCCCGAGACCATAGACCCTGAGCCTTCAGGGACTTCCAGACCGCGCCCCAGCCTAAGAGGTTGGCGTCGGTCGTGACAATGATCCACTCCGGTCTTCGGAAACTCATTCCCTGAGACAGGTGATCCTGAGACAACCACCAGAGGAGTGAGTCTCTGGTTTGCTGGTCCATCTGAATCTGGGGAGACAAGTCTGCATAATCTCCATTCCAGTGTTTGAGCATGCACAGTTGCAATGGTCTTAAATGAATTTGAGCAAAAGGAACCACGTCCATTGCCGCAACCATTAGTCCTATTACCTCCATGCACTGAGCTATGGAGGGTTGAGGAATGGATTGAAGAACTCGACAAGTGTTCAAAAGTTTTAATTTCCTGACCTCTGTCAGAAAGATTTTAATTTCTACCGAGTCTATTATTGTTCCCAGGAAGGGAACCCTTGTGAACGGGGACAGAGAACTTTTTTCTATGTTCACCTTCCACCCGTGAGACCTTAGAAAGGCTAGAACAATGTTGTCTAGGTAAGGTGCTACTGCAATGCCCCTTGGCCTTAGCACCGCTAGAAGGGACCCTAGCACCTTTGTGAAAATTCTGGGAGCAGTGGCCAATCCGAAGGGAAGAGCCACGAACTGGTAATGCTTGTCCAGAAAGGCGAACCTCAGAAACTGATGGTGATCTTTGTGGATAGGAATATGCAGGTACGCATCCTTTAAGTCCACGGTAGTCATATATTGACCCTCCTGGATCATTGGTAAAATTGTCCGAATGGTTTCCATTTTGAATGATGGAACTCTGAGGAATTTGTTTAGGATCTTTAAATCCAGAATTGGACTGAAAGTTCCTTCCTTTTTGGGAACTACAAACAGGTTTGAGTAAAATCCCAGTCCTTGTTCTGCTGTTGGAACTGGGTTTATCACTCCCATTTTTAAAAGGTCTTCTACGCAATGTAAGAATGCCTGTCTCTTTATCTGGTCTAAAGATAAGCGAGACATGTGGAACCTTCCCCTTGGAGGAAGGTCCTTGAATTCTAGAAGATACCCCTGAGAGACAATTTCTAGTGCCCAGGGGTCCGGAACATCTCTTGCCCAGGCCTGAGCAAAGAGAGAAAGTCTGCCCCCTACTAGATCCGGTCCCGGATCGGGGGCTACCCCTTCATGCTGTCTTGGTAGCAGCAGCAGGCTTTTTGGCCTGTTTACCCTTGTTCCAGCTTTGCAATGGTTTCCATGCTGGTTTGGGCTGGGGTGCGTTACCCCTCTTGCCTAGTGGCTGTAGAGGTAGAAGCCGGTCCGTTCCTGAAATTGCGAAAGGAACGAAAATTAGACTTATTTTTTAGCTTTGAAAGGTCTATCCAGTGGAAGGGCATGGCCCTTTCCCCAGTGATAGCTGAAATAATTTCTTTCAACTCTGGCCCGAATAGGGTCTTACCCTTGAAAGGAATATTAAGCAATTTTGTTTTGGACAACACATCCGCCAACCACAATTTTAGCCAAAGCGCCCTACGCGCCACTATTGCGAAACCAGAATTTTTCGCCGCTAATTTAGCTAACTGAAAAGCGGCATCTGTAATGAAAGAATTAGCCAACTTCAGGGCGTGAATTCTATCCATGACTTCATCATAAGAAATCTGCTTCTGGAGCGAGTTTTCTAATTCCTCAAACCAAAAAGCAGCTGCAGTGGTTACAGGAATAATGCAAGAAATTGGTTGAAGAAGAAAACCTTGTTGAACAAAAATTTTCTTAAGTAAATCTTCTAATTTTTTATCCATAGGATCTTTGAAAGCGCAACTGTCTTCTATTGGTATAGTTGTGCGCTTAGCTAGCATTGAAACTGCCCCCTCTACCTTAGGGACCGTCTGCCACGCGTCCCTTCTGGGGTCAACAATGGGGAACATTTTCTTAAATATAGGAGGGGGAACAAAAGGTACACCTGGCTTCTCCCACTCCTTATTCACTATATCCGCCACCCTCTTAGGTATCGGAAACGCATCAGTGTGTACTGGGACCTCTAAGAATTTATCCATTTTACACAATTTTTCTGGGACCACCAAAGGGTCACAATCATCAAGAGTAGCTAGGACCTCCTTAAGTAGAGCGCGGAGGTGTTCAAGCTTAAATTTAAATGCTATGGTATCAGGCTCTGCCTGCTGAGAAACTTTTCCTGTGTCAGAAATTTCTCCCCCAGACAGGCCCTCCCTCACCGCCAAGTCAGATTGATGTGAGGGCACTACAGATAAATTATCCTCTGCGTCTGCTTGCTCATTTTCTGTATTTAAAACTGAGCAATCACGCTTCCTAGGAAAAGCTGGCAGTTTGGATAAAAATGCTGCAAGAGAATTATCCATTACTGCTGCTAACTGTTGCGTAGTAATAGCAATTGGCGCGCTAGATGTACTGGGCATCGCTTGCGCGGGCATAGCTGGTGTTGACACAGAAGGAGAGGATAGTGAGCTATCCTCACTACCTTCAGCTAAAGAATCATCTTGGGCTATATCTTTAAGCGTGATGGCACACTTCACACAAATTTAATGGGGGAACCACCTTGGCCTTTGAACATACAGATCTTCAATGCAATAAAAATTATTTTTTACAAAAACGTTACTGTGTCTTTAAATAATAAAAGTGCACACTTTATTACTAAAACATCAAAAAACCATCAAATAAACATCCGATTTTAATGAAATTTTCACCACAGTGTCTTAATGCTTTGAAATGATTGCACACAAATTTTCAGACCAATTAACCCCTTAATGCCCAAACCGGAGCTAATAACAGCAATTAACCTGTTAAAAACACTACAGTACTATGCCACAGCTTCCACTGTGGCCTTTACCTTCCTTAGGGATTATTTTAGTAGGAAATAAGCCTCTCTGGAGTCTTTTCTGATGCCTCTGGACTCCCCACGTGAAGCTGCATGAACTGCCTAAGCAAAACAACTGTGCAATTGAGGCCTGAAAATGAGGCCTCCTCCCTCTTCATTCCAGAGTGGAGGGGCCTTTCTGACTAGAATAGGTGTCCAAATAAGTGCCAGGCGCAAAATAAAACCCCAAAAGTGTTTTAAAGTCTGAAAAAACACCTTATTTAGAGTGAAAACATGCTAAAAAGCAATCGATTTAGCCCACAATAGTGTCAACCAGCATAGAGCCCTTAATATAAGCCATAATTTTATACAGAGTCTAAGAAAAATGGCTTACCTATCCCATAGGGGATTGCTGACAGTCTTCTAGCATTTCTAGGTCTTGTTAGAAAAATGACTGATCATACCTGAAGCAGTTAAGCCTGCAAACTGTTCCCCCCAACTGAAGTTCTCTGGTTTCAACAGTCCTGCGTGGGAACAGCAATGGATTTTAGTTACTGGTGCTAAAATCATATTCCTCTTAGCAGAAATCTTCATCACTTTCTGCTGCAGAGTAAATAGTACAAGCCGGCACTATTTTAAAATAACAAACTCTTGATAGAAGAATAAAAAACTACAACTAAACACCACATACTCTTTACCACCCCCGTGGAGATGCTTCTAGTTAGAGCGGCAAAGAGAATGACTGGGGGGGCGGAGCCTGAGGGGAGCTATATGGACAGCTCTGCTGTGTGCTCTCTTTGCCACTTCCTGTAGGGATTGAGAATATTCCCACAAGTAAGGATGAAGCCGTGGACCGGATACACCAATGTAGGAGAAAAGATATATATAAAAAAAACTACAGGAGAGTTTAAATGCAGAATACTTCCACGTATTGCCCACTTGCTTATCAGCCCTACAGTGTATAACATTAGCATGCATTCCAGTTTAATTCTATTATCTAATTTGCTTCCTTCCTTAGTATACTTTGTTGAAAGGCAGATCTAGGCATGCTCAGGAGCAGCAAAGAACTACTGGTTGCTAGTTGCTGATTGGTGGCTACACATATATTCCAATTGTAATTGGTTCATCCATTGTGTTCAGCTAGCACACAGTAGTGCATTGTCACTCGTTTGATAAAGGATACCTAGAGAATAAAGCACATTTGATAATAGAAGTAAATTGGAAAGCAGTTTTAAAAATATATGCTATACCTGAATCATTAAAGAAAAATATTGAGTCCCTTTAAAAAGATACTTACACGGCTTATACAGAGTGGTTCAGAAACCTGTGTCTGGCTACCATGTTTGTTTTTTTCTTTAATTTTTAAACAAAGCTTTGCCAGATGATGACCATGATAAATGAATCTTACATGGCGCAGTGCAGAGGTTTATTAGGTAGCGTTTAGTGGTGAAAATGATTAGTGCCCCCCCAGTTTTGACTGTGGTATCTTATGTGCCCCACCCATATATTGTTCCTAGAGTCGCCACTGAGTGCTGCCCAGAGGTCTGAACCAAAAATTGTCTGGCTCCTTAGCTTACATGCCTTCTTTTTCAAATAAAAATAGCAAGAAAACAAAGAAAAATTGTAATAGGAGTAAATTAGAAAGTTGCTTAAAATTGCATACTCTATCTGAATAATGAAAGAAAAATTTTGGGTTTAGTGTCCCTTTAACGACCAAGAACGTACAGGGTACGTACTACAAAAAATGTCAGTTAACGACCAAGGACGTACCCTGTACGTCCTTAGGGGTTTGAAGCGGTGGAAGCGATCCTGATCGCTTCCAGGCGCTTTCATGGTATTGCAGTGATGCCTCGATATTGAGGCATCCTGCAATACCATTTTTTTACACAATGATGCATAGAGAGCCACTCTGTGGCCCTCTCTGCACCGGTAGCGATGGTGACGATCGTTGGTAGGTGGGAGCCATAGCAGCTTACAACAAAGTGTACAATATGGATTTGATACTTTCCCTTCAAAAGTTTCAAACCGCAGCCATCCCACAGTCTCTCCAGAAATCTGTGTAAATCGATTAGGTGTGTCAGATGGAGGTGCTGGTTCACTCGTATCCCTCTTGTCCTCTCCTATTTCTGGGTACAAAGGGATTTGTGCTGAGATATAAATTAGTTGCACCAAATAAAGGTGTGTATATACTCACAGTATATGTTGCAGATTACCGGCTCCTTCCCAGTGCTCAAGAAAGAAACGATTTCACAGATGCTATCATAAAAAATGTATCTTTATTTTAGCCCAACGCGTTTCAACGGTCCCAGCCGTCTGTCAAGAGCAGTAAAATTGTATG
This sequence comes from Bombina bombina, assembly GCF_027579735.1. Taxonomy (NCBI): domain Eukaryota; kingdom Metazoa; phylum Chordata; class Amphibia; order Anura; family Bombinatoridae; genus Bombina; species Bombina bombina. Next base: position 1,326,741,201 of record NC_069500.1, read on the forward strand.
ATCATAAAAAGTGCTTTGGATTGTAAAGCACTTTTTATGATCATACAATTTTACTGCTCTTGACAAAGATGACTGGGACCGTTGAAACGCGTTGGGATAAAATAAAGATTCATTTTTTATGATAGCATCTGTGAAATCGTTTCTTTCTTGAGCACTGGGAAGGAGCCGGTAATCTGCAACATATACTGTGAGTATATACACACCTTTATTTGGTGCAACTATTTGATATCTCAGCACGAATCCCTTTGTACCCAGAAATAGGAGGACAAGAGGGATACGAGGGAGCCATAGCAGGGAGGCGGGTGGACGGCCCATCGCTACTCAGCATCCGGTTCCTGCATGTCCAATGTGCACCCCGGGTGCCGGAAGCGTGCAGGAGGTGCGCGCAGGAGATGGGCACACACGTGCAGCAACTACTGCCACCAATGTAAAATTGAATGGGAAGGAGGGAAAGGGAGGGGGGAATAAAAACCGATCAAAGGATCTGGGAGGGGGTATTGAGGATGGGGCAGCTACACTACAGAAAAATGTATTATTTAATAAAAAAAATAAAAATAGGTAAATAGGTAGCGGGGGGGGGGGGTCAGGGAGGTTGGGGACTAAGGGGGATCCATCACAGCTGAATATATATTTTCAAAAAAATACATTTTTTTTTATTTTTTTTAAAAGCCTTTTATTTTAGTACTGGCAGACTTTCTGCCAGTACTTAAGATGGCGGGGACAATTGTGTGGTGGGGGAGGGAAGAGAGCTGTTTAGAAAGGATCAAGGGGTGGGATGTGTCAGGTGGGAGGCTGTTCTCTACATTAAAGCTAAAATTAACCCTACAAGCTCCCTAATTAACCCCTTCACTGCTGGACATAATACAAGTGTGGTGCGCAGCGGCATTTAGCGGCCTTCTAATTACCAAAAAGCAATGCCAAAGTCATATATGTCTGCTATTTCTGAACAAAGGGGATCCCAGAGAAGCATTTACTGTTTGTAAACAATTTCAGTGAGAAAGCTAAAATTGTGAAAAAGTGAACGATTTTTTTTTATTTGATTGCATTTGGCGGTGAAATGGTGGCATGAAATACACCCAAAATGGGCCTAGATCAATACTTTGTGTTGTCTACTACACTACAGCTAAAATTAACCCTAGTGAGAAACCTAAAGTTTGTGAAAAAATGTATGATTTTTTTTATTTGATCGCATTTGGCAGTGAAATGGTGGTATGAAATATACCAAAATGGGTCTAAATCAATACTTTGGGTTGTCTACTAAAAAAAATATATATACATGTGAAGGGTTATTCAGCGATTCCCGACAGATATCAGTATTAAAAATGTAACTTATGCAAATTCAAAAAAAAAAATGGTTTGGAAATAGCAAAGTGCTACTTGTACTTATTGCCCTATAACTTGCAAATAACATGTAAACATTGGGTATTTCTAAACTCAAGACAAAATTTAGACACTATTTAGCATGGGTGTTTTTGGTGGTTGTAGATGTGTAAGAGATTTTGGGGGTCAAAGTTAGAAAAAAGTGTGTTTTTTTTTCATTTTCTCATCATATTTTATAAAAAAAAATTATAGTAAATTATAAGATATGATGAAAATAATGGTGTCTTTAGAAAGTCCATTTAATGGCGAGAAAAATGGTATATAATATGTGTGCATAAAGTAAATGAGTAAGAGGAAAATTACAGCTAAACACAAACACCGCAGAAATGTAAAAATAGCCCTGGTCCCAAACGGTCAACAAATTAAAAAGTGCTCTGGTCACTAAGGGGTTAATATAACCGTGTTGGTTATGCAAAACTGGGGAATGGGTAATAAAAGGGATTATCTATTTTTTTAAACAACAAAAATTCTGGAGTAGAATGTCCCTTTAAAAATGGATTATTAGGAACACGTATAGCGCACTCTCAACTTATAGCCAACCACCAAGGTGCCAAAAATTGTTCTAAATCCATAAATGGCATGCACTCACTGGACTTTTGTGAATAAAGTGCATTATCGGCACAGACACATGCACACACATTATTTTGCAATCCAGTTTCTCAAAAAGCCTCTCCGATCACTGTGTATTATCTTACAGGGTCTGCAGGATACACTCCAGCAAACAGAAAATACAAAAAAAGAAAAAAACAACAACAACAACACAATATTCAAAAAAGTGGGCAAAATAAATAATGAAAGTGCATTACAAAGCTTTTCTTTTTTGTATCACACAAACATTTTATCAACTAATTCTGAGTTTAATTTTCCCATAAGGAAGTACAAGTCAAACCGTTACCTGGATACAGCTGATAGGATCCACTATGGTGCCACCTGACCAAATGCTTCAAATCACTCACTGAAAACCAGCCATCAGAATCCATAACAACTCAGCTCGTCATTCCCAGGACCCACTCGTTACCTTCACCCCTAACAAACTGCAACATTTTCCCACTTTAGAGCTTTAAAGTTGTGGTAAATTAATATAATTTTCAGGGGGGAAAAGGCCGGCCTGACACATCGTGTGAGCAAAGTTATTCTCTTCTCTGTGGCTTGGAGGCAAGAAAACTGATAGTATGAGTAACAAAGCTTCATGGAATGTCTTGTAAATAATTTAATAAAGGAGACATTTATCCGGCAGCTGATAAAAGGATGTAAATTATTAATGTCACAATGGAAGACTGCTAATAAGAGACATAATTGTATTCGCAGCATGATTTTCATGTCATGTTGGGAAAAAAAAAAAGTTTAAAAAAGGTTAATCTACGTTTGCGTGAAAACACGACTGTTAATAAATTATGTTAAAGGAATCTGATTTGTCTGACGGCACAAGAGAAAAAAACTGATCATATCTCACTAGCGCTGCAGTGGTTATTAGGAACTTATATTTATTTTTATTAAATATAAGTTGCACTAAAGATAGAAAAAAGGCCAAAAAACTAGAATGTTTACCAATCACTATATCATGCAGCAGAGAGGAGGTGAGATCCAGAAATACCAGGGCATGAGTAAGGCTGGAAGGGTTTATATAGTGCCAGGCATGCAGTGATTAAACACAGCCCATCACATAATGTAACTGGGTGCCAGGCAGTCCGCAAGGTTGTAGGAACATGCATGTGACATTATGCGCTCCATTTTATCACTTAAAGGGACAGTACACACTCATTTTCATATAACTGCATGTAATAGACACTACTATAAAGAATAAGATGCACAGATACTGATATAAAAATCCAGTATAAAACTGTTTAAAAACTTACTTAGAAGCTCTCAGTTTAGCTCTGTTGAAAAGGCAGCTGGAAAGCCCACTGCAAGTGGGAAATAAGACACTCCCCCCTCCCCCTTCTTTTGCATATGAAAAGACCCATTACACAAACAGGAGCAAGCTGGAGTAGGTAGCTGACGGTCTTCTCATAAAACTTTGGGGCTTGGTTAGGAGTCTGAAAATCAGAGCAATGTTATTTAAAAATAAGCAAAACTATACATGTAAAAAAACAAAAAACTTTATGGGCTATATAAATAGATTATTAAAATAGATAATCTACAAAACATTTATGCAAACAAAAAATTAGTGTATAATGTCCCTTTAACTCTGCAGTAGTAGTATGTGCAGTGGCGGCTGGTGAACTTTAAAGTTGGTGGTGCACTAGACCACACCCCATGAAATAAAGCCCCACCCCTCAGATAGATGGCTCCGCCCAACAACAAAAAATACACACACACACACATATATATATATATATGTGTGTGTGTGTATTTTTTTGTTGGGCGGAGCCATCTATCTGAGGGGTGGGGCTTTATTTCATGGGGTGTGGTCTAGTGCACCACCAACTTTAAAAACTATGGGGATGGGGAGGCTGGGAGCTGCGCAGCAGGCAAATTTAGTATGCGCATAGACACACTGCCATAGCTTAGCTACCGCACGTGCGGTTAGGGGTTAGTTAGTGTAATAATAAAAAATAAAACAAATTTTTTACATTATTGAAAAAACTGTTTTTATTTTATTGTTTTCTGGGGGGTCAAAAAATATATAATTTTTCCAGTAGGGGGCTATTGGAAAAATTATATTTTTTTCTTCTGTTTTTTTTTTCCCTTTCTTCTTCTGGGCTGCTGGGGGGGGGGGCACGTGCGAGTGTGCTCAAATGGAGGAGCCTCCACTGAGTATGTGCGACTGATGCCAATCATTCAACTTTTGCCTTCTTTGGCTGTGTGCCACCACTGACAATCAAGGGGTTAACACAGCTTATGCCTTATACCCTTGGTGCTAATGTCAATCAAGAGGTTAGAACGTTGGTGTGTGTTTTACTCATATTCTTTGGGCTGTTCTATTTGTTAATGTGGCCCTGTTTAGGATGGATCATCAAATTATTATTAGTAGTAGTTATTTATAGAGTGGCAACCGATACCGCAGCACTATAATTATGAAAACAATTGTCAGAAATTTTATAAAAATGTATATAATTTGTCAAACAATTCAATTAATTTATTAATTAAAGTGACAGTCTACACCAGAATTTTTATAGTTTAAAAAGATAGATAATCCCTTTATTACCCATTCCCTAGTTTTGCATAACCAACACAGTTATATAAATACACTTTTTACCTCTGTGATTACCTTGTAGCTAAGCCTCTGCAAACTGTCCCCTTATTTCAGTTCTTTCGACAGACTTCCATTTTAGCCAATCAGAGCTGGCTCACTGGAACTCCACGTGCGTGAGCACAGTGTTATCTATATGACACGTGTGAACTAACAACCTCTAGTGGTGAAAACTGTCAAAATGCCCTGAGAGAAGAGGCAGCCTTCAATGGCTTAGAAATGTGCATATGAACCTTCTAGGTTTATCTTTCAACTAAGAATACCAAGAGAAAAAAGCAAAATTGGTGATAAGAGTAAATTGGAAAATAGTTTTAAAATTACATTCTCTATCTGAATCATAAAAACATAATTTATGCTTACCTGATAAATTCCTTTCTTCTGTAGTGTGATCAGTCCACGGGTCATCATTACTTCTGGGATATTACTCCTCCCCAACAGGAAGTGCAAGAGGATTCACCCAGCAGAGCTGCATATAGCTCCTCCCCTCTACGTCACTCCCAGTCATTCGACCAAGGACCAACGAGAAAGGAGAAGCCAAGGGTGTAGTGGTGACTGGAGTATAAATTAAAAAATATTTACCTGCCTTAAAAACAGGGCGGGCCGTGGACTGATCACACTACAGAAGAAAGGAATTTATCAGGTAAGCATAAATTATGTTTTCTTCTGTTAAGTGTGATCAGTCCACGGGTCATCATTACTTCTGGGATACCAATACCAAAGCAAAAGTACACGGATGACGGGAGGGATAGGCAGGCTCTTTATACAGAAGGAACCACTGCCTGAAGAACCTTTCTCCCAAAAATAGCCTCCGAGGAAGCAAAAGTGTCAAATTTGTAAAATTTGGAAAAAGTATGAAGCGAAGACCAAGTTGCAGCCTTGCAAATCTGCTCAACAGAGGCCTCATTCTTGAAGGCCCAAGTGGAAGCCACAGCTCTAGTAGAATGAGCTGTAATTCTTTCAGGAGGCTGCTGTCCAGCAGTCTCATAAGCTAAACGAATAATGCTACGAAGCCAAAAAGAAAGAGAGGTAGCAGAAGCCTTTTGACCTCTCCTCTGACCAGAGTAAACGACAAACAGGGAAGACGTTTGTCGAAATTCCTTAGTTGCCTGTAAGTAAAATTTTAGAGCACGGACTACATCCAGGTTGTGCAGTAAACGTTCCTTCTTCGAAGAAGGATTTGGACACAAAGAAGGAACAACAATCTCTTGATTGATATTCCTGTTAGTGACTACCTTAGGTAAGAACCCAGGTTTAGTACGCAGAACTACCTTATCCGAATGAAAAATCAAATAAGGAGAATCACAATGTAAGGCTGATAATTCAGAGACTCTTCGAGCCGAGGAAATAGCCATTAAAAATAGAACTTTCCAAGATAACAACTTTATATCAATGGAATGAAGGGGTTCAAACGGAACGCCCTGTAAAACATTAAGAACAAGGTTTAAACTCCATGGTGGAGCAACAGTTTTAAACACAGGCTTAATCCTGGCCAAAGCCTGACAAAAAGCCTGGACGTCAGGAAGTTCTGACAGACGTTTGTGTAACAGAATGGACAGAGCTGAGATCTGTCCCTTTAATGAACTAGCAGATAAACCCTTTTCTAAACCTTCTTGTAGAAAAGACAATATCCTAGGAATCCTAACCTTACTCCAAGAGTAACCTTTGGATTCACACCAATATAGGTATTTACGCCATATCTCATGGTAAATCCTTCTAGTAACAGGCTTCCTAGCCTGTATTAAGGTATCAATAACTGACTCAGAAAACCCACGTCTTGATAAAATCAAGCGTTCAATTTCCAAGCAGTCAGCTTCAGAGAAGTTAGATTTTGATGTTTGAAAGGACCCTGTATCAGAAGGTCCTGTTTCAGAGGTAGAGACCAAGGTGGACAGGATGACATGTCCACCAGGTCTGCATACCAAGTCCTGCGTGGCCATGCAGGTGCTATTAGAATCACTGATGCTCTCTCCTGTTTGATTCTGGCAATCAATCGAGGAAGCATCGGGAAGGGTGGAAACACGTAAGCCATCCTGAAGTCCCAAGGTGCTGTCAGGGCATCTATCAGGACTGCTCCTGGATCCCTGGATCTGGACCCGTAACGAGGAAGCTTGGCGTTCTGTCGAGACGCCATGAGATCTATTTCTGGTTTGCCCCAACGTCGAAGTATTTGGGCAAAGACCTCCGGATGAAGTTCCCACTCCCCCGGATGAAAAGTCTGACGACTTAAGAAATCCGCCTCCCAGTTCTCCACTCCCGGGATGTGGATTGCTGACAGGTGGCAAGAGTGAGACTCTGCCCAGCGAATTATCTTTGATACTTCCATCATAGCTAGGGAGCTTCTTGTCCCTCCCTGATGGTTGATGTAAGCTACGGTCGTGATGTTGTCCGACTGAAACCTGATGAACCCTCGAGTTGTCAACTGGGGCCAAGTCAGGAGTGCATTGAGAACTGCTCTCAATTCCAGAATGTTTATTGGCAGGAGACTCTCCTCCTGACTCCATTGTCCCTGAGCCTTCAGAGAATTCCAGACGGCACCCCAACCTAGAAGGCTGGCGTCTGTTGTTACAATTGTCCAGTCTGGTCTGCTGAATGGCATCCCCCTGGACAGATGTGGCCGAGAAAGCCACCATAGAAGAGAATTTCTGGTTTCTTGATCCAGATTCAGAGAAGGGGACAAGTCTGAGTAATCCCCATTCCACTGACTTAGCATGCACAGTTGCAGTGGTCTGAGGTGTAAGCGTGTAAAGGGTACTATGTCCATTGCCGCTACCATTAAGCCGATTACCTCCATGCATTGAGCCACTGACGGGTGTTGAATGGAATGAAGGGTGCGGCAAGCACTTTGAAGTCTTGTTAGCCTGTCCTCTGTCAGGTAAATCTTCATTTCTACAGAATCTATAAGAGTCCCCAGGAAGGGCACTCTTGTAAGTGGAACGAGTGAACTTTTCTTTTCGTTCACCTTCCATCCATGTGACCTTAGAAATGCCAGTACTAACTCTGTATGAAACTTGGCAGTTTGAAAGCTTGAAGCTTGTATCAGAATGTCGTCTAGGTATGGAGCTACCGAGATTCCCCGCGGTCTTAGAACCGCCAGAAGAGCACCCAGAACCTTTGTGAAGATTCTTGGAGCTGTAGCCAATCCGAATGGAAGAGCCACAAACTGGTAATGCCTGTCTAGGAAGGCAAACCTTAGGTACCGGTAATGATCTTTGTGAATCGGTATGTGAAGGTAAGCATCTTTTAAATCTACAGTGGTCATGTACTGACCCTCTTGGATCATAGGTAAAATTGTCCGAATAGTCTCCATCTTGAACGATGGAACTCTTAGGAATTTGTTTAGTATCTTTAAGTCCAGGATTGGTCTGAAAGTTCCCTCTTTTTTGGGAACCACAAACAGATTTGAGTAAAACCCTTGTCCCTGTTCCGACCATGGAACTGGATGGATTACTCCCATTAACAAGAGCTCTTGTACGCAGCGTAGAAAAGCCTCTTTCTTTGTCTGGATTGTTGACAATCTTGACAGATGAAATCTCTCTCTTGGAGGAGAGTATTTGAAGTCCAGAAGGTATCCCTGAGATATTATCTCTAGCGCCCAGGGATCCTGGACATCTCTTGCCCAAGCCTGGGCGAAGAGAGAAAGTCTGCCCCCCACTAGATCCGATCCCGGATCGGGGGCCCTCAATTCATGCTGTTTTAGGGGCAGCAGCAGGTTTCCTGGCCTGCTTGCCCTTGTTCCAGGACTGGTTAGGTTTCCAGCCTTGTCTGTAGCGAGCAACAGCTCCTTCCTGTTTTGGTGCAGAGGAAGTTGATGCTGCTCCTGCTTTGAAATTACGAAAGGAACGAAAATTAGACTGTCTAGCCTTAACTTTGGCTTTGTCCTGAGGCAGGGCATGGCCTTTACCTCCTGTAATGTCAGCGATAATCTCTTTCAACCCGGGCCCGAATAAGGTCTGCCCTTTGAAAGGTATATTAAGCAATTTAGACTTAGAAGTAACATCAGCTGACCAGGATTTTAGCCACAGAGCCCTGCGTGCCTGAATGGCGAATCCTGAATTCTTCGCCGTAAGTTTAGTTAAATGTACTACGGCCTCCGAAATGAATGAATTAGCTAGTTTAAGGACTCTAAGCCTGTCCGTAATGTCGTCCAGAGTAGCTGAACTAATGTTCTCTTCCAAAGACTCAATCCAGAATGCCGCTGCAGCCGTGACCGGCGCAATGCATGCAAGGGGTTGCAATATAAAACCTTGTTGAACAAACATTTTCTTAAGGTAACCCTCTAATTTTTTATCCATTGGATCTGAAAAAGCACAGCTATCCTCCACCGGGATAGTGGTACGCTTAGCTAAAGTAGAAACTGCTCCCTCCACCTTAGGGACCGTTTGCCATAAGTCCCGTGTGGTGGCGTCTATTGGAAACATTTTTCTAAATATCGGAGGGGGTGAGAACGGCACCCCAGGTCTATCCCACTCCTTAGTAACAATTTCAGTAAGTCTCTTAGGTATAGGAAAAACATCAGTACTCGCCGGTACCGCAAAATATTTATCCAACCTACACATTTTCTCTGGTATTGCAACTGTGTTACAATCATTCAGAGCCGCTAACACCTCCCCTAGTAATACACGGAGGTTTTCCAGCTTAAATTTAAAATTTGAAATATCTGAATCCAGTCTGTTTGGATCAGAACCGTCACCCACAGAATGAAGTTCTCCGTCCTCATGTTCTGCCACCTGTGACGCAGTGTCTGACATGGCCCTAATATTATCAGCGCACTCTGTTCTCACCCCAGAGTGATCACACTTACCTCTTAGTTCTGGTAATTTAGCCAAAACTTCAGTCATAACAGTAGCCATATCCTGTAATGTGATTTGTAATGGCCGCCCAGATGTGTTCGGCGCTACAATCTCACGCACCTCCCGAGCGGGAGATGCAGGTACTGACACGTGAGGCGAGTTAGTCGGCATAACTCTCCCCTCGTTGTTTGGTGAAATTTGTTCAATTTGTACAGATTGACTTTTATTTAAAGTAGCATCAATACAGTTAGTACATAAATTTCTATTGGGCTCCACTTTGGCATTGCAACAAATGACACAGGTATCTTCCTCTGAATCAGACATGTTTAACACACTAGCAAATAAACTTGCAACTTGGAATACAATTCTATTAGAATATTATTAAAAACGTACTGTGCCTTTAAGAAGCACAGAAGATTTATGACAGTTGAAAATTAATAAATTGAAACAGTTATAGCCTCAATCCTTGTAAACAACACAACTTTAGCAAAGGTTTAATCCCATTAGCAAAAGACAACTAATTCTGAAAACAGGAAAAAATTACAGAATAAACGTTTTTTATCTCAGTCAACTATACTCTCACAGCTCTGCTGAGAGAAATTAACTCCCTCAAAATAAGTTTTGAAGACCCCTGAGTTCTGTAGATATGAACCGGATCATGCAGGAAATACAATGAGCTGCTGACTGAAATTTCTGATGCGTAGCAAAAGCGCCAAAAAACGGCCCCTCCCCCTCACACACAGCAGTGAGAGAGAACAGAAACTGTCAGAAAAAAGATTAAGCAACTGCCAAGTGGAAAAATAGTGCCCAAACATTTATTCACTCAGTACCTCAGTAAATGAAAACGATTTTACATTCCAGCAAAAACGTTAAACATAATTTCTTATTTATTAAAAAGCTTTATGTACTTTTTACAGTGTAATTCTAGTGAAGTACCATTCCCCAGAATACTGAAGTGTAAAGTATACATACATGACATTATATCGGTATGGCAGGATTTTCTCATCAATTCCATTGTCAGAAAATAAAAGCTGCTACATACCTCTATGCAGATTCATCTGCCCGCTGTCCCCTGATCTGAAGTTTACCTCTCCTCAGATGGCCGAGAAACAGCAATATGATCTTAACTACTCCGGCTAAAATCATAGTAAAACTCTGGTAGATTCTTCTTCAAACTCTGCCAGAGAGGTAATAACACACTCCGGTGCTATTTTAAAATAACAAACTTTTGATTGAAGATATAAAACTAAGTATAATCACCATAGTCCTCTCACACATCCTATCTAGTCGTTGGGTGCAAGAGAATGACTGGGAGTGACGTAGAGGGGAGGAGCTATATGCAGCTCTGCTGGGTGAATCCTCTTGCACTTCCTGTTGGGGAGGAGTAATATCCCAGAAGTAATGATGACCCGTGGACTGATCACACTTAACAGAAGAAAGTTTATTTTGGACTAGACTGACCCTTTAAGTACTAATCATACTTTATAGGTAGATGGTAGTAACCATAAGGAAACAACAAAAGTTTAGCTTGTCCTTCAGCCAAAATGCCGAACAGCATCCTTGTAAGGTTCTTAATGTTATTTTTAAATCAATAGTTTAAGTAAATGCGTGCTGTCATCTGGCCATACTCAAAATGTAATTCCCATAAAATAAGCTATTTTAAATGACAAAATTTAAATTAAAGGAACTAGCTATAAAAAATTTAATGCACTCAAGCAGGTAAAAAAAGACCACTAGGAATGCATTAAAGGGGAGGGTTTTTTGTGTGCTTTTTTTTTAAATGTAATGGCCTTTTAAAGGGACAGCATTTCAGACCCGGGCAGCCCTTTTTATGTTGGACCTGACTGATATAACACAAGAAAATTCTCATTAAAAGGGATATGAAACCCACATTTTTTTCTTTCATAATTCAGATAGAACATGCAATTTTACAAAATGTGGAATGTAAAGCTTAGCAGCCAGCTCATTTTTCGTTCACCACCTAGGTAGCGTTTGCTGATGGGTGGCTAAATGTAGTCACCAATCAGCAAGTGCCTCCCTGGGTGCTGAACAAAAATAATTGTCTGGCTCCTAAGCTAATGCTTTTTCAAATAAGGATACCAAGAGAATGAAGAAAAAATTATAATAGTAGTAAATTAGAAAGTTGCTTAAAATCGCATGCTCTGAATCATGAAAAAACTAAATTTATGCTTACCTGATACATTGATTTCTTCTATGGTAAGACGAGTCCACGGATTCATCCTTTACTTGTGGGATATTATCCTTCCCTACAGGAAGTGGCAAAGAGCACCACAGCAGAGCTGTCTATATAGCTCCTCCCTTAGCTCCACCCCCCAGTCATTCGACCGAAGGTACAGGGAGAAAAAGGAGAAACTACAAGGTGCAGAGGTGACTGAGTTTAAACAAAAATTACAATCTGTCTTAAAATGACAGGGCGGGCCGTGGACTTGTCTTACTATAGAAGAAATCAATTTATCAGGTAAGCATAAATTTAGTTTTCTTCTATAAAGGTAAGACGAGTCCACGGATTCATCCTTTACTTGTGGGATACAATACCAAAGCTACAGGACACAGATGAACGGGAGGGACAAGACAGATGGTTAAACAGAAGGCACCACTGCTTGAAGAACTTTTCTTGATTGAAGAATTAAAAACTAATATTTTATCACCTCTTTCACTTTACCCTTCCTAGTACTTAGAGTAGGCAAATAGAATGACTGGGGGGGTGGAGCTAAGGGAGGAGCTATATAGACAGCTCTGCTGTGGTGCTCTTTGACACTTCCTGTAGGGAAGGATAATATCCCACAAGTAAAGGATGAATCCGTGGACTCGTCTTACCTTTATAGACGAAAACTAATTTGTGTTTCATATCCTTTTAAGACAGGGACACTATGGGGCATTGCAATTTTTAATACAAATGTACTATGGTTAGTTTTAACCTCCTATCCCTAAGGCACCTAAGCTCTAATGTCACAAGAACAGTTCCTTATGCCGTAGTAAATACTGCTGCAGGCATGTTCTAAAGAAAGTTTTGTTTTTACGACTTTAGGCAAAGAATAAGATCAAAGTTACTAAAACACTGCTAATAAGTTAACACTGTACAAGTAAAAGCATACAACTCTACATTATACAGAAAACTGGCATCAATGAAGTATCATTTCTGGCAAGCAACTGATCTTTAGTTTTGCCAGTAGCCTCTCTTCTTGTTCTTTTTTCTTCCTCACATCAAAGATCAGCTATTATTGTAACATCTCCGTTTTGTGCCGCAATATCTGTCTCATCACAATTGGCAGCTTCTGCTTTAATCACTGAATAAGCTTTAATCTATGCCAGCAGGAAATAAAACATGTGCTAAATACAATGCTGACCAACAAGGACAACTTTGGGACAGAACATGGGACTAGGACATCAGCCCGCTCATAAGACCAGTATCACAAGCCTCTTTCATCCAGTGCTGCACTGACAATTCTGGATTCTGAATCATGGGGAAAGCAAAAGAATTCCTGGCAGCCACAACTGCCAGGAAAATTGTTCGGGATGCAAAGACAAACCCACAATTAACTTCAGGTGAAATACAGGACATGTGGTGTGGCTGTTTCAAGATGCACAATAAGGAGGCACTTGAAGAAAGATGGGCTGCATGGTCGAGACGCCAGAAGAAAGCCATTACTACGCAAATGCCACAAAGTATCCCGCTTACAATACGCCAAACAGCACAGAGACAAGCCTCAAACCTTCTGCCACAAAGTCATTAGGAGTGATGAGACCAAAATTGAGCTTTTTGGCCACAACCATAAACGCTACATTTGGAGAGCAGTCAACAAGGCATATGATGAAAGGTACACCATTCCTACTGTGAAACACAGGGGTGGATCGCTGATGTTTTGGGGATGTGTGAGCTACAAAGGCACAGGAAATTTGGTCAGAATTGATGGCAAGATGAATGCAGTATGTTATCAAACAGAACGCCTAATTTTCCACTTCTTGATTAGAGTTTGAACACTGCTGATTTGCATTCTCAATTCCTTGGATATCTTTTCATATCCCTTTCCCGTTTTATACAGTTCAACTACCTTTTCCCCAAAGATCCTTTGACAATTCTTTTTCTTTCCCCATGACTCAGAATCCAGAAACGCCAGTGCAGCACTGGATGAAAGATGCAAGGGTCTGTCAGGAGTTCAGAAACTCATTGACCTTTTATACACACACACTAATTACAAGCAAACAGATCACAGGTGAAGATGGTTACCTTTAATAGCCATTCAAACCCCTTTGTGTTAATTTGTGTGCATGTTATCAGGCCAAAATCACCAGGGTATGTAAACTTTTGATCAGGGTCATTTGGGAAGTTTCTGTTGTCATTATGATTTAAAAAGAGTAAACACAGTTGATTGATAATAAACGGCTTCAGCCAAACACTAACCATGAGTGAAAGAAAAGTTTGTGTGTTATCATTCATATTGAAAACGCAGGCAGATTCTTCTTCTAAATACTGCCTGAGATAAACAGTACACTCCGGCACCATTTAAAAATAACAAACTTTTGATTGAAGAATAAACTAAGTATAAAACACCACACTCCTCTTACGACCTCCATCTTGGTTGAGGCTTGCAAGAGAATGACTGGATATGACAGTTAGGGGAGGAGCTATATAGCAGCTCTGCTGTGGGTGATCCTCTTGCAAGTTCCTGTTGGGAAGGAGAATATCCCATAAGTAATGGATGATCCGTGGACTGGATACACTTAACAAGAGAAATCATAAATTCTGCCAGGGTATGTAAACTTATGAGCACAACTGTGTATATATATATATATATATATATATATATATATATATATATATATATATATATATATATATATATATATACACACACACACACATATATATATATATATATATATATATATATACACACACACATATATATATATATATATATATATATATATATATATATACACACACACACACATATATATATATATATATATATATACACACACACATATATATATATATATATATATATATATATATATATATATATATATACACACACACACACATATATACATATACATATATATATATACACACACATATATATATATATATACACACACACATATATATATATATATATATACACACACATATATACACACACACATATATATATATATATATATATATATATATATATATACACACACACACATATATATATATATATATATATATATATATATATATATATATATATATATATATATATATATATATATATACACATACATACATACACACAACCATAGGGAAAGTTTGTGTAGTGATTGACTAGGAAAAAGACAAAACCATAGTGCTCGAAAGCTCCAAAAAAATTGAAAGCTTTATTTCTTCATTTTTTAAAGCCAATGATTCACAGATGCATAAACAGGCATGCTTAAAAGATCTTATGCATTTCGGCTGTTGGCCGTAATTATAAACCAATACAACTTGCCCTGGAAATGAGCTTCACTTATCAGCAGAAGGTTTTGATTTGCTATTAAGTGCTTACAAGCATGAAACAGTTGTACAGAACTGTTTTTGTTTCTGTTGCACTTACTCCAATAGGGATTTACACGTTTTGACACGGCATCAGAAGCAAAAATCCTGAGATATTGCATATCTAATTTGCATATCATACCCAAAATCATCTGGTGCATTGGGAAAAGGCAAGCGAAGATACTTGCATAGGTGTGCTAATTGCCTATGCTATAATTCTATTGCTCTTACTTTTAGGAAATGAAATATTTTTATCTCATGCTTTTATCTCCACCGTAACTTAAATGAAATGTTAGATGATAGATCACTCCCCCTGTACCATGTGACAGCCATCAGCCAATCACAAATGCATACACGCTTATACTGTGAATTCTTGCACATGCTCAATAGGAGCTGGTGACTCAAAAAGTTTAAATATAAAAAGACTGTGCACATTTTTGTTAATGGAGTAAATTGGAAAGTTGTTTAAAACTGCATGCTGTATCTGTATAATGAAAGTTTAATTTTGACTTGAGTGTCCCTTTAACAGTAAACCCCAAATAACCTCTCTTAAATGCAACAAAAAAAGAACATTAAACATCTCTTTCAAGCACAGCTGAAATAATTTATGTAATTTGTGCACTAAAGTTACATAAGGATTAAAAGTGTTTAGGAGAATGCAGCATTAAAACGGAAGCATTTTAGTTTGATTTTTACTTTTTTAAACAAGAATAATCCTGGTTTGTTGCTTTGAACATGTCAGTGTAATGTGTATGTACGTGTTTGACAAAAAAGAAATCACAGCTTTGAAGAAAACTTTACATTAAATAAAAGAAACAATTATACAGATGAGACACACGCACCTTTTGTGTTTAGAGAGAGAAACGTTCTCTGTGTTCAGTTATGAGCTGCCCAGAATATGTTTCCAGGAGGTGGGAGTGGATGGGAAGGGAAAGAAAAAAAACTATCCGAACAAAATAACATCACTAGCAACATGCAACGGGAGAGAGTTGCATGTTGTACACATGAGCAGCGCATCATTTTAAAAATGGTGTCTCATTGGTATCAAAGTAGTGGCTCAGGTGGGTGCTTAGGCTTCAATATACAGAACAAAGTAGCATTACCCCCCCCCATCCAAATTGTGTCTGTAAATAAAAGGGACATTGAAGTTAAAATCAAACTTTCTTGAGTCAGATAGAGCATGCAATTTACTTCCATTATCAAATTGTGCACAGTGTATTTATATGCCCACTTTTGGAGGCACCAGCTGCTACTGAGCATGTGCAAGAGTTGACAGTGTATACATATGAGTCTGTGATTGGCTGATGGCTGTCACGTGATACAGGGGGTCAGCAAACAAGTCAATTATGAAATTTGTCAGAATTTTTTCTTTACTGCACTGCGACATTTCTCTTATTTATGTATGTGAAGGAGAGATAAGCCCATGGCAATAGAGCACTGCATGATATGAGAGTTTTGTTACACTTACACTTTATGCATTGTTTTTAAGGATCTTTTCCAGATAAGCCCCGCCACGAATGCAAAAACTGCACGCGCGAAAAGTTAAGCCCCGCCACTTTTGACAGCTCAAATTTAATGCACGCACGCTCACACTAACTGGATAATAACTTAAACATGGATTTATCTTTTTGTTCTAAGAGGTGAGAAATTGTAAATTGTAACTGACCAGTAACTGACCATCGCCTGTTGTTCTTACATGAAGCACTTATCATGTCACCCTATGTACTCACCTAGTAAATAACAAACGGTGCAAAAGACAGTTTGATTGCCTGAAGATCAAAGCCACATTCAGCTCCACAACACCAGCCCTCCCTCACAGCACTGGCACCTCTGCTGAATCACACAAACCCCTCCTCCCCTGGTACCCGCATGTCACTCAAAGTGCCCCGAGGGTCTGTACAGCTCCTTCCTCTATCTGACTCCCACTTTAGCACTCTGTGTCCTACTGTCCGCCTGTTCTCTAATGCCAAGCTTGTCTAGTCCCTGCTGCCGACCTCTGTATCCCAGCCTGCCAAGTTACCTTAAAGTCGGGATAAGGACCCTTTCTCTTATTCCGCGCTCCCTGGCGCCCAGCTACCTGTGTCCCCTGTTCTTTGTCGCACAGGATACTGTGCGCGTGCCTGGTATGCGTTGCTTTTTTATTACAAAACCCTTTCCGGATCTTTTCCAAAATAAAAAAATAAAAGTACAAGTTTGATATCAAGTTTCATATCCTCTTTTTTGGGTGGCGGGGGTTAACTTTTTGGCGGGGCTTATCTGGAAAAGATCCGTTTTTAATATAAGTATACATTTCAGATTGGGTCCTTTCAGTATTATTGCATTTAAAGGGACACTGAACCCAAATTTTTCTTTTCGGGATTCAGATAGAGCATGCAATTTTAAGCAACTTTCTAATTTACTCCTATTATCAAATTTTCTTAATTCTCTTGGTAGCTAGAATGTAAGTTTTGATGCCGGCCCATTTTTGGCAAACATCCTGGGTTGTTCTTTCTGATTGGTGGATAAATTCACCCACCAATAAACAAGTGCTGTCCAGAGTACTAAACCAAAAATTGTCTGGCTCCTTAAGGGACATAAAACCCCAATTTTTTCTTTCATGATTCAGACAGAGAATACAATTTTAACCCCTTAACGACTCATTTCATACAGGGTACGTCTTGCACAAACTGGTCTTTAAAGACCAGCGACGTACCCTGTACAACATTAGGGGTTTAAAGCGGCTGGAAGTGACCCTGCACTAACACCTCTTGGCCATCTGATGCAGAAAGAGCCACTCTGTGGCCCTCTCTGCAATGGACATCGATGGCCGGTATCGTTGGTGGGTGGGAGCTGAGGCGGGTGGGCGGCCATCGATGTGCTCTATGATGTCGAGGGGGGCGGGATCATGGGCGGGATAGCCTGGGGCGCGCACAGAGGCGCGGGCCCGTGCACGGGGTGGAAGCGGGTGGTAACGGCTACACTACAGAATTTTTTTTTTAATAAAAGTGGGATAGAGTGGGGTAAAATTTAAATTTAAAAAAAGCATCTAAGGGATCTGGGAGGGGGTGGGGGGTTGGACTTTGGGGGGGAATCTACACTACAGAAAAAATAAAAAATAATTTAAAAAAAGCATTTTTTTAGTAAAAATTAAAATACCTTTTATTTTAGTACTGGCAGGGGAGGGGGAGGGAAGAGAGCTGTTTGGGAGGGATCAGGGGGTATGATGTGTCAGGTGGGAGGCTGATCTCTACATTAAAGCTAAAATTAACCCTGCAAGCTCCCTACAAGCTACCTAATTAACCCCTTCACTGCTAGCCATAATACACGTGTAATGCGCAGCGGAATTTAGCGGCCTTCTAATTACCAAAAAGCAACACAAAAGCCATATGTGTCTGCTATTTCTGAACAAAGGGGATCCCAGAGAAGCTTTTACAACCATTTGTGCCATAATTGCACAAGCTGTTTGTAAATAATTTCAGTGAGAAACCTAAAATTGTGAAAACTTTAACGTTTTTTTTTTCCATTTGATGGTGAAATGGTGGCATGAAATATACCAAGATGGGCCTAGATCAATACTTGGGGTTGTCTACTACACTACACTAAAGCTAAAATTAACCCTAGAAGCTCCCTACATGCGCCCTAATTAACCCATTCACTGCTGGGCATAATACACGTGTAGTGCGCAGTGGCATTTAGCGGCCTTCTAATTACCAAAAAGCAACGCCAACGCCATATGTCTACTATTTCTGAACAAAGGGGATCCCAGAGAAGCGTTCACAACCATTTATGCCATCATTGCACAAGTTGTTTGCAAATAATTTCAGTGAGAAACCTAAAGTTTGTAAAAAAAATTGTGAAAAAGTGAACAATTTTTTTTTTTTTTTATCTCATTTGGCGGTGAAATGGTGGCATGAAATATACCAAAATGGGCCTAGATCAATACTTTGGAATGTCTTAAAAAAAAAATACACATGTCAAGGGATATTCAGGGATTCCTGAAAGATATCAGTGTCCCAATGTAACTAGCGCTAATTTTGAAAAAAAAAGTGGTTTGGAAATAGCAAAGTGCTACTTGTACTTATTGCCCTATAACTTGCAAAAAAAGCAAAGAACATGTAAACATTGGGTATTTCTAAACTCAGGACAAAATTTAGAAACTATTTAGCATGGGTGTTTTTTGGTGGTTGTAGATGAGTAACAGATTTTGGGGGTCAAAGTTAGAAAAAGTGTTTTTTTTTTCAATTTTTTTCCTCATATTTTATAAAAAAAAATTATAGTAAATTATAAGATATGATGAAAATAATGGAATCTTTAGAAAGTCCATTTAATGGCGAGACAAACAGAATATAATATGTGTGGGTACAGTAAATGAGTAAGAGGAAAATTACAGTTAAACACAAACGCCGCAGAAATGTAAAAATAGCCCTGGTCCTTAAGGGAAAGAAATTGAAAAATGGCCTTGTCCTTAAGGGGTTAAACAACTTTCTAATTGACTTCTATTATCTAATCTCTCTTCTCTTGGTATCATTTGTTGAAGGAGCAGCAATGCCCTACTAGTTTCTAACTGAACACATGGGTGAGCCAATCACATTCAATATATATATGCAGTCACCAATCAACAGCTAGAACCTAGGTTCTCTGCGGCTCATGAACTTGCCTAGATAAACCTTTCAGCAATAACAAGAGAAGGAAGCAAACTAAATAATAGAAGTAAATTGGAAAGTTGTTTGAAATTGTATTATCTATCTGAATCATGAAAGAACATGTTTGGGTTTCATGTCTTTTTAGCTTAGATGCCTTCTTTATCAAACAAAGATAGCAAGAGAACGAAGAAAAATTGATAATAGGAGTAAATTAGAAAGTTGCTTAAAATTGCATGCTCTATCTGAAATTTGGGTTCAGTGCCCATTAGGATTTGCACTCTCTCTTTTACATTTTAATACATTTAGATCTAGCAGTGATTTTACAAATTCTATTTAGGTTTTTAAAAGGTTCTACTTTAACAAATCAGTATCATACTTTGTATATTTCTGTGCATCTTTTACAAATTACATTACAATTTGTATTTTCTCCATTGTAACCTAAAACTGACAGTTTCGGAAAGTGGGAGGGACAGGGGAGTTCCCTGGACTGAACAGATAAGTTCCCTTGGCATATCTCAAGCTCTCTCACAAGTCTTGTGAAATTTTGTAAGCATTTTAAACAAGCTGGTCTCACTGAATTCTCTCGCCGGCTGTATGCAGGTGAAGTTTGCTCAAAATTCACACTGTCCCTTCCCACTTTCTGAAACTTTCAGTTTACAATGGAGAAAATACAAAGTGCAATGTAATTTATACAAGATACACAGAAATATACAAAGTAAGATCCCAAATAACACAGACACTTTCAAAACATAATCAAAATGTGTAAAATCGGCTAGATCAAAATACAAATAAAAAAGTGCAAAGATTAAATGCAATAATGCTGAAAGGACCCAATCTGAAATGTATAGTAATATATAATACAAAGCACAAAGTGTAACAAAACTCTCATATCATGCAGTGCTATATTGTACTGGGCTTGTCTCTGCTTCACAAACATAAATGAGAGAGATCTTGCAGTGCTGGAGAGTTTTAACCTTTTTATTTTGAAAATTCAGTGAGTTCAACATTTGTGAAGTCGGAACTACAATTTCTCTCCAAGCTGGACAATCTTTGAATATTAGGGCCTCAGAGAGAACAATGGAAAATTAACATTTAGTACCTCTCAATCACATATACCAACTGGAAGCATTATTTTAGCTAAATGTTTTTGTGTAACCAAAACTTAAAGAGAAAGTCTACACCAAAATTGTTATTGTTTATAAAGATAGATAACACCTTTACTACCCATTCCCCTGCTTTGCACAACCAACAGTGTTATATTAATATACTTTATAACATTTAAACCTCTAAATTTCTGCCTGTTTCTAAGCCACTATAGATAGCCTTTATCACATGCTTTTTTTATTAGCTTTTCACAAGAGACTGTTAATTCTTTTGGGCCATATAGATAACATTGTGCTCACGCCCGGATTTGTGCAAGACACAGCAGTAATTGGCTAAAATGCAAGTCAATAGATAATAAATAAATAGCCATGTGATAAGGGGCCTGTCAAAAGAGGCTTAGATACAAGGTAATCACAGAGGTAAAAAGTATATTAATATAACGGTGTTGATTGTGCAAAACTTGGAAATCAGTAATAAAGGGATTGTCTATCTTTTTTAAACAATACCATTTTTGGAGTTGACTGTTCCTTTAAAGGGACACTGAACCCACATTTTTTCTTTAGTGATTCAGATAGAGCATGCATTTTTAAGCAACTTTCTAATTTACTCCTATTATCAAATTTTCTTCCTTCTCTTAGTATCTTTATTTGAAAAGCAAGAATGTAAGTTTAGATGCCGGCCCATTTTTGGTGAATAACCTGGGTTATTCTTGTTGATTGGTGGATAAATTCATCCACCAATAAAAAAAAGTGCTGTCCAGAGGCCTGAAACAAAAAAGAAGCTTAGATGCTTTATTTTTTCAAATAAAGATAGCAAGTGAACGAAGAAAAATTGAGAGAGTAAATTAGACAAGTTGCTTAAAATTGAATGATCTATCTGAATCACAAAAGAAAAAATTTGGGTTCAGTGTCCCTTTAAGTTCAGAAATGTTCAAAATGAGTGTGAAAACAATAGACAAAATCAGCTATATCAAATGAGAAAATAAAATCAGAGGATCTACTTGTAAACATACATTCTAGTAGGCAAGATAGATATTTGGGAACACATTAAAAAGGGAGAAAATATTAGTGTTCAATGTCCCTTTAAAATAACTATCTATGCAGAATGCTGTTGACCAGAATCTTGATTTTCTACAAGACCAATAAAGCAATCAGCACAATGTGCAACATATGCATAAAAAAAACAGGCAACTTTATATTTCAAGATATGCTGATGAGGTCTGATTATAAAGAGGCAGAAGTGCTAATCAGACATAACCCATGCTAATGCACAAGTATTCAATCAACATTAAATCCAAACACCTGCAATCTCTTTTGTAGGCAATTAAGTCAGAAGGGGAAAGAGATGTGCTTGATCCGCCGATTACTGCAAGGAATCTGCAATATCTACCAACACCCATCTCATCTTTAACTGGGTAGAGGAGAATAGCATTGATATTCACCAAATTTGCAGAGTTTATGACCTATAGGACCCAGATCTGGCCCGTTGAGTTCCTAGGCAGTGGCCTTACAGCAGGATTTCGACCCCCCCCCCAGTAAGCTGGGGTATAACAGTCTACAATCGACTGTCTCCTATACTAAGAAGGGAACCATCCTTTAGGATACCTCTCATCTAAGTGCAGGTGTGTTCAGGAAACGGAGATGCACCAATATTGTTTAAAAATGGGATTAAAACAAAGCACGAAAAAAAAATGGAGGCCCTAAACAAGTGGGAAAGAGATGTGACGCAGCTCATAAGAGATCAGTATCGGAGCCTGGAGGTTGAGTTATGCAGACTTTTTCTGAGATCCGCACCCGCAGCAGTCCTCCCGAGTGAGAGTGGTGGAGTAACTACACCTCCCTGGTTGGACTTAGCGAACGAGGGGATATTCAACGCCCACAGACAGATAGACACCAAGCGGGAGGGCCGGGTGGCTGCAGAGACCGGGCCCTGTGGTGGGCAGTCACTTAAACTCGAGCTGCTGACCGGAGCTGAATATGGGATTCAGATGGAGGCGTTCTCTATGCTCATAGAGGAGAACATGTTCCCAAATATCGCCCGAGTAATCAGGGAAGAGGATGCTGAGATACAGAGTCAGGCCCGCTTTAAATCCAAACTATTTGAAAACCACAGCCTGTTACCTCCTAACCATCCGCTCATATCTGTGACCGGAGCAGGAGGGGAAATAAGTAAAAATCTCCTAACTACCCAAGGAAACCGAGACCATGCTGCAACAGGACGCTTACAAGTAATTAATATACGGAGTGACTGCTCATTTTGCCCTGGACTCTGCACCAAAACGAGCCCTTTACAAGATGACAGGCATAGACCGGGCTAAGGGGCAACCGAAGCCCTGTATAGAAACTAATTTTCGAGACTATTAGGTTGGACATAACCTGGGGAGTATCCCTAACACTATTGCAGGATGTCAATATTAGATCAGGTCTGGGTGCATGGAAAAAAAAACTTATGCACAAGCTACTTTTACTATGGAGATATGATAGTTTGATATGCATTGTATAATTGTCCCACTTAACTTGTTTGCTCCAGCACACCATTTGTATTTATTGGCTACAGTAGGTTTAAGGTTTGCTACGATACTCATAAGTTTTCTATGTTTTAGTTAAGCTGTTCTTTTATTCATGTTACATATGATACCTATTTATTGTCTATCTAACATAAGCCAGGTTTGTCTTATAGTTATAACATATTGTTGTGAGGAGATCTACAAGCTTAGTAAATAAACCCCTATGAATCACTATCCTATCACCAGTTAAATATGTTTGAGTACATTAACCCATTCTCATAGACAATAACTGTTTACTGTATCCATAGTAAGGGATGGGTATTCTCTAATGAGTAGGGCTTAGAGGGATATACTCCTAAATGTTAGCTAACAATGAGTCGGGTACATGATTAAAGCTCTGATAGATTATTACAGTCCCCCGTAGTGTCTTAGCTCCACTTTGAAATAAACTGGAACAGTAGGAAGCTTTGGAGCAGCCAAAACTTCATTCCTGAGCAATTATACATGGAGTACAGTGCTCCCCTATATATTGGGCTCTTGATGTCAAAGTAGTTTGTATCTAGATTTATGAGGTCACTCAATCTTATCTTCTGCTGATGGTGTGCTGTCTGCGGCCGAGATGGCACATCAATAGTCTATCCTACTTGCTCCTAAAATCTTTACATGTGTAGTTGTGGATCTGTAGATCAGGGTGTTTATCCTATTGAAACCTTATGCTTACTAATCTGTGTTAAGACTGTTCATAGTTTGAAATCGGCTACTCTAATGCATTTATATTGAAAATTGCCTATACGCTGACCTTAGATAGATATATTGGATTATATCTCCCGTATCTCTGTACCTTGTAATAAGGTCCCACTGCATCTGTCCCCCCCCCCCCCGCAACTGCCTAAACCTGGAAAATTTACTACGATGGTTCCCCTATCAATATAGTTAATCAATTGAAACAAAATAAGGTAGTGAGCCTCCAAGAGACCCACTATACTTTTTCCCTTCATTCCCCTTTATGACTATTCATAATGATCAGTAGTAACGATTAAGCGTAACAATCGCTATTACAATGAAAAAGTTGCCAGCAACAAATAAACCAAAAAAATAATAATAATAATAATAAAGGGCATCTTCCTCTGTCTATAAGGATTTAAATCTTTATTTTACATTTATTGTGGCACTTAAAAATACTGCTCGTCAGTCTAGGGGAATTTTCTACATCAATACTTTTTAGCCACTGTTGTGATTATTGGCTACTTCTAAGATGCAGGTGTTCCATCGTAAGCTAAGCTGACACTAAAGTATGAATTCTATGCTCCACAACTGGAGTGGCAACTTAGTGATAACGTCACCCGCAGGATCAGTACACAGAAGCTAAGCAGAGTTTCACTGTGCTCATATCTCAGCTGTGACACTCAGGTCCTAAAGTGCGCATGCGTTAAGCTGCCGCGCTAGCTCCCGCTACCCTACCTAGGTAACCCTCCATTATAGGAACATGATAATGAGTCATAATTAAACTCAAGACTTTCATGATTCAGATAAAGCATAGAATTTTAAACAACTTTCCAATTCACTTCTATTATCTAAATGTGCACAATATTTTACACACTTTCTGAGGCACAAGCTCCTACTGAGCATGTGCAAGATTTCACAGAATATACATATATGCATTCTGTGAATGGCTGATGGCTGTCACACGATGCAGTGAGTAGAAAAATAGAACTAACTTTAAAGGGACAGTCAAGTCCAAATTTTTTTTTCACGATTCAAATAGGGCGTGTAATTTTAAACAACTTTCCAATTTACTTTTATCACCAATTTTGCTTTGTTCTCTTGGTATTCTTAGTTGAACGCTAAACCTAGGAGGTTTATATGCTAATTTCTTAGACCTTGAAGGCCGCCTCTAATCTGAAAAAAAAAAAAAGTTGTAATATATTTTAAAATGCCCTGTTTACAAAAAAATGTTGAATTTACAAAAAAATAATGAACTGCTGAACAGAGTTATTGCTCCTTTTAATGATCAAGATACGAGACTGTGTTGTTGATGCAAGGGTTTAAGTGAAATCCAGAAGGATTAGCAGATTAGTATTGAATGTGATCTCAGAAACAAAAAGGATAAACCAGACTTGACAAATCCCAGGATTCATGGCTCCTACAATTCTAGCTCTGGGTCCTAAAAACTATTTTTGGATTTCTCTAGCATACATATGAAACAAATATGAAACAGCTGTCTCATCTGTATCCTGTTTGAGTCCTCAATTTGTCACATGAAATAGAAGATCCAGCATAAAACATAAAAAAAAGATAAAACTGGGCGCCAGCGGCATTTAGCTATTTTCGGAGACAGGTTTCTTCTTGTGAAAGTGCAACACACTACACACTGGATTTGTACATCCAAATCTGAAATCTGTCTGAACAGTGATCGGGAACGGTCACATCTTTCTGTGCTCTAGCGGAATCTCTTCTAATCTGCAGATTTAAAGAGTCTTCCAACAGCTTCCCCTTCAATATTGAGTCTAATACTGGCACACTACACCATGGTGTTTCCTATATATATGACAAAGCTATACTTTTTGAAGTTCAAGCAAGAAGTCAGATGTAAGAGGCCTAGTGCGGCGGCACCTAATAGGTAGCGCTACCCCCCTCGGATACCTGAGGTACTAAGCTACAGTGGGACAAGCTAGCATCTATACCCAAGCCCTTACCAAGCTACCCTCTAAATCCAAGAGCCTAAAAGAAAAGGACTGATCTTACAGCTCTTAACAAACAGAAGAAATTAACAACACTCGTCATATTACATCTAAAATAGCCATCAAGGAAGAATCTGACTTTCAGGACATTTTTAATAACAAGTACCGGGGCAGGTTTGAAGCGCTCTGCCTAAGCCTAATGGAGAATGCCCCACAAGATCCCCTGTTATCATATGCCTCAGCGACTACTGAAGCAGACTCAGAAGTAAGCAATATGGAGGGGTCCCGCCTTCAGGACGAGTACAGAGAAACCATTGGCATTCCCTCAAACAAGCTACAGCATGCTAGTGCATCCTACGGGATTCCGATTAGCTCACAAGCAATAGTCTCTAAGGTGAAAGATCCAATAACACCAGCGACACCTGCATCACTTAGTGTAACAAGCAAGAATCAATGAACATTAAAATCCTATCTGCCGGCCGAGGCCCTGTGGGGTTTTGGGGGGGGGGGGGGGGGGGGAAGAATGCCAAAGCCAAAAAATACACACTGCACGAGTTAGCAACTCATCTTATTACCCATGATCACTACAACCACTCTCAGGAGATTCTCTACCTTGTAAACAGGTACTTTCAATTACCAGACAATGTTGGCAGTCACAGTGCTGCTTGCTATTCGGAATTCCCTCTATCTTGGAACTCTCACTTTGAGGATGCAATATGAGATAGTCAGGTCTCCTCTAAAGCTTATTCTTTCCTGCAAATAAAGTTGTGGGGCTGAAAGACGCTCAGACTATAACATTCCTGCTGCCTATCATCTATAGTAGTTGAAAGTTATAAGATCCTATATTTGTTATTTATGTTCCGACAAAGTTGCCTGTATTTTATATTTACATATGTGACATAGCTGTTAAATATCTGTAGACAACATAAAAGGACAGAAGCGCCACATGACCCAATATTGTTTGATAAATAGAAACAAATATCAGTGTAATGACACACTCACATTTGGTGAGCCACCCCTAGTGGTGTAGAAGAAACGGCTTGGGATCATATACAGTTACCCAGCAGACTGATCTCCAATGGTGATCAATGCTCTGTAGAGGGTATAAACAAATACAGCGCCAATATGGCCTAGTATTGTATAGACAAATAATAATGGCAGTATGTGGTAATGGATGTATTTACATTTAAAATAGCACCTCCCTTGGTGCACTAGAGGCAAACTGGGATCAAATAGTCACCCAGTAGACCAATATCCGGAAAACAAGAACTCCCAGTAGTCCAGAAAGAAGCCAATGTGAAGTAAAAAGGTCTGGCAGCAAGTGGTAAGTAATCAAAAAACATAATTTATGCTTACCTGATAAATTCCTTTCTTCTGTTGTGTGATCAGTCCACGGGTCATCATTACTTCTGGGATATTATCTGCTCCCCTACAGGAAGTGCAAGAGGATTCACCCAGCAGAGTTGCTATATAGCTCCTCCCCTCTACGTCACCTCCAGTCATTCGACCAAAGACCAACGAGAAAGGAGAAACCAAGGGTGTAGTGGTGACTGAATTATAATTTAAAAAATATGTACCTGCCTTAAAAAACAGGGCGGGCCGTGGACTGATCACACAACAGAAGAAAGGAATTTATCAGGTAAGCATAAAATATGTTTTCTTCTGTTATGTGTGATCAGTCCACGGGTCATCATTACTTCTGGGATACCAATACCAAAGCAAAAGTACACGGATGACGGGAGGGATAGGCAGGCTCATTATACAGAAGGAACCACTGCCTGAAGAACCTTTCTCCCAAAAATAGCCTCCGAAGAAGCAAAAGTGTCAAATTTGTAAAATTTGGAAAAAGTATGAAGCGAAGACCAAGTTGCAGCCTTGCAAATCTGTTCAACAGAGGCCTCATTCTTAAAGGCCCAAGTGGAAGCCACAGCTCTAGTGGAATGAGCTGTAATACTTTCAGGAGGCTGCTGTCCAGCAGTCTCATAGGCTAAACGTATTATGCTACGAAGCCAAAAAGAGAGAGAGGTAGCAGAAGCTTTTTGACCTCTCCTCTGTCCAGAATAAACGACAAACAGGGAAGAAGTTTGGCGAAAATCTTTAGTTGCCTGCAAATAGAACTTGAGGGCACGAACTACATCCAGATTGTGTAGAAGACGTTCCTTCTTTGAAGAAGGATTTGGACACAAGGATGGAACAACAATCTCTTGATTGATATTCCTGTTAGTGACTACCTTAGGTAAGAACCCAGGTTTAGTACGCAGAACTACCTTGTCTGAGTGAAAAATCAGATAAGGAGAATCACAATGTAGGGCTGATAACTCAGAGACTCTTCGAGCCGAGGAAATAGCCATTAAAAAGAGAACTTTCCAAGATAACAATTTTATATCAATGGAATGAAGGGGTTCAAACGGAACACCCTGTAAAACGTTAAGAACTAAGTTTAAACTCCATGGCGGAGCAACAGCTTTAAACACAGGCTTGATCCTAGCTAAAGCCTGACAAAAGGCCTGGATGTCTGAATTTTCTGACAGACGCCTGTGTAACAAGATGGACAGAGCTGAGATCTGTCCCTTTAAAGAGCTAGCCGATAAACCCTTTTCTAAACCTTCTTGTAGAAAAGACAATATCCTAGGAATCCTAACCTTACTCCAGGAGTAATCTTTGGATTCACACCAGTATAGGTATTTACGCCATATTTTATGGTAAATCTTTCTGGTAACAGGCTTCCTAGCCTGTATCAGGGTATCAATAACCGACTCAGAAAAACCACGTTTTGATAAAATCAAGCGTTCAATTTCCAAGCAGTCAGCTTCAGAGAAGTTAGACTTTGATGTTTGAATGGACCCTGAATCAGAAGGTCCTGTCTTAGAGGTAGAGACCAAGGCGGACAGGATGACATGTCCACTAGATCTGCATACCAAGTCCTGCGCGGCCATGCAGGCGCTATTAGAATCACTGATGCTCTCTCCTGTTTGATTTTGGCAATCAATCGAGGAAGCAGTGGGAAGGGTGGAAACACATAAGCCATCCTGAAGTTCCAAGGTGCTGTCAAAGCATCTATCAGAACCGCTCCCGGATCCCTGGATCTGGATCCGTAGCGAGGAAGTTTGGCGTTCTGGCGAGACGCCATGAGATCTATCTCTGGTTTGCCCCAACGTTGAAGTATTTGGGCAAAGACCTCCGGATGAAGTTCCCACTCCCCCGGATGAAGAGTCCGGCGACTCAAGAAATCCGCCTCCCAGTTCTCCACTCCCGGGATGTGGATCGCTGACAGGTGGCAAGAGTGAGACTCTGCCCAGCGAATTATCTTTGATACTTCTATCATTGCTAGGGAGCTTCTTGTCCCTCCTTGATGGTTGATGTAAGCTACAGTCGTGATGTTGTCCGACTGAAACCTGATGAACCCCCGAGTCTTTAACTGGGGCCAAGCTAGAAGGGCATTGAGAACTGCTCTCAATTCCAGAATGTTTATTGGCAGGAGACTTTCCTCCTGACTCCATTGTCCCTGAGCCTTCAGAGAATTCCAGACAGCGCCCCAACCTAGAAGGCTGGCGTCTGTTGTTACAATTGTCCAGTCCGGCCTGCTGAACGGCATCCCCCTGGACAGATGTGGCCGAGAAAGCCACCATAGAAGAGAGTTTCTGGTCTCTTGATCCAGATTCAGAGTGGGGGACAAATCTGAGTAATCCCCATTCCACTGACTCAGCATGCACAATTGCAGCGGTCTGAGATGTAGGCGTGCAAAGGGAACTATGTCCATTGCTGCTACCATTAAGCCGATCACCTCCATGCATTGAGCTACTGACGGGAGTTGAATGGAATGAAGGACACGGCATGCATTTAGAAGCTTTGTTAATCTGTCTTCTGTCAGATAAATCTTCATTTCTACAGAATCTATAAGAGTCCCCAAGAATGGAACTCTTGTGAGAGGAAAGAGAGAACTCTTCTTTTCGTTCACTT
Source organism: Bombina bombina (assembly GCF_027579735.1). Classification (NCBI taxonomy): domain Eukaryota; kingdom Metazoa; phylum Chordata; class Amphibia; order Anura; family Bombinatoridae; genus Bombina; species Bombina bombina. The sequence continues at coordinate 1,326,770,985 of NC_069500.1, forward strand.
TCCATCCATGCGACCTTAGAAATGCCAGAACTAACTCTGTATGAGACTTGGCAGTTTGAAAGCTTGAAGCTTGTATCAGAATGTCGTCTAGGTACGGAGCTACCGAAATTCCTCGCGGTCTTAGTACCGCCAGAAGGGCACCCAGAACCTTTGTAAAAATTCTTGGAGCCGTAGCCAATCCGAATGGAAGGGCTACAAACTGGTAATGCCTGTTTAAGAAGGCAAACCTTAGATACCGGTAATGATCCTTGTGAATCGGTATGTGAAGGTAAGCATCCTTTAAATCCACTGTGGTCATGTACTGACCCTCTTGGATCATGGGTAAGATTGTCCGAATAGTTTCCATTTTGAACGATGGAACTCTTAGGAATTTGTTTAGGATCTTTAAATCCAAGATTGGCCTGAAAGTTCCCTCTTTTTTGGGAACCACAAACAGGTTTGAGTAAAACCCTTGTCCTTGTTCCGACCGCGGAACCGGATGGATCACTCCCATTAATAATAGATCTTGTACACAGCGTAGAAACGCGTCCTTCTTTATTTGGTTTGTTGACAACCTTGACAGATGAAATCTCCCTCTTGGGGGAGAGAATTTGAAGTCTAGAAGGTATCCCTGAGATATGATCTCTAGCGCCCAGGGATCCTGGACATCTCTTGCCCAAGCCTGGGCGAAGAGAGAGAGTCTGCCCCCCACTAAATCCGGTCCCGGATCGGGGGCCCTCGGTTCATGCTGTCTTTGGGGCAGCAGCAGGTTTACTGGTCTGCTTGCCCTTGTTCCAGGACTGGTTAGGCTTCCAGCCTTGTCTGTAACGAGCAACAGCTCCTCCCTGTTTTGGTGCAGTGGAAGTTGGCGCTGCTCCTGCTTTGAAATTCCGAAAGGGACGAAAATTAGACTGTCTAGCCTTAGCTTTGGCTTTGTCTTGAGGTAGAGCGTGGCCCTTACCTCCTGTAATGTCAGCAATAATTTCTTTCAAACCGGGCCCAAATAAAGTTTGCCCCTTGAAAGGTATATTAAGTCATTTGGACTTAGAAGTTACATCAGCCGACCAGGATTTTAGCCACAGCGCCCTGCGTGCCTGAATGGCGAATCCTGAATTCTTAGCCGTAAGTTTGGTTAAATGTACTACGGCCTCCGAAATGAATGAATTAGCTAGTTTAAGGACTTTAAGCCTGTCCGTAATGTCGTCCAGCGTAGCTGAACTAAGGTTCTCTTCCAGAGACTCAATCCAAAATGCTGCCGCAGCCGTGATCGGCGCGATGCATGCAAGGGGTTGTAATATAAAACCTTGTTGAACAAACATTTTCTTAAGGTAACCCTCTAATTTTTTATCCATAGGATCTGAAAAGGCACAGCTATCCTCCACCGGGATAGTGGTACGCTTAGCTAAAGTAGAAACTGCTCCCTCCACCTTAGGGACCGTTTGCCATAAGTCCCGTGTGGTGGCGTCTATTGGAAACATCTTTCTAAATATTGGAGGGGGTGAGAACGGCACACCGGGTCTATCCCACTCCTTAGTAACAATTTCAGTTAATCTCTTAGGTATAGGAAAAACGTCAGTACTCGCCGGTACCGCAAAGTATTTATCCAACCTACACATTTTCTCTGGTATTGCAACAGCGTTACAATCGTTGAGAGCTGCTAAGACCTCCCCTAGTAATACACGGAGGTTTTCCAATTTAAATTTAAAATTTGAAATATCTGAATCCAATCTGTTTGGATCAGAACCGTCACCCACAGAATGAAGCTCTCCGTCCTCATGCTCTGCAAGCTGTGACGCAGTATCAGACATGGCCCTAGAATTATCAGCGCACTCTGTTCTCACCCCAGAGTGATCACGCTTGCCTCTTAGTTCTGGTAATTTAGCCAAAACTTCGGTCATAACAGTAGCCATATCTTGTAATGTTATCTGTAATGGCTGCCCAGATGTACTAGGCGCCATAATATCACGCACCTCCCGGGCGGGAGATGCAGGTACTGACACGTGAGGCGAGTTAGTCGGCATAACTCTCCCCTCGCTATTTGGTGAAATTTGTTCAATTTGTACAGATTGGCTTTTATTTAAGGTAGCATCAATACAGTTAGTACATAAATTTCTATTGGGCTCCACCTTGGCATTGGAACAAATGACACAGGTATCTTCCTCTGAATCAGACATGTTTAACACACTGGCAATAAACATGCAACTCGGTTACAATGTTATTTAATAAAACGTACTGTGCCTCAAGAAGCACTAAACGATTAAATGACAGATGAAATAATGAACTGAAAAACAGTTATAGCATCACTCTTAACAAACAACACAACTTTTTAGCAAAGGTTTGTTCCCATTAGTAAAATAACACTAATTAAATTTTAAACATAAAAATTACAGAGCAACGTTTTAAATCACAGTCACTATATAAGTCTCACAGCTCTGCTGAGAGAATCTACTTCCCTTCAAAGAAGTTTGAAGACCCCTGAGTTCTGTTAGAGATGAACCGGATCATGCAGAAAAACTGACTGGAAATTTTTGATGCGTAGCAAAGAGCGCCAAAAACGGCCCCTCCCTCTCACACACAGCAGTGAGAGAGAAACGAAACTGTCATAATTAACACAAGCAAACTGCCAAGTGGAAAAATAATGCCCAAATACTTATTCACTCAGTACCTCATTAATGCAAACGATTCTACATTCCAGCAAAAACGTTTAACATGAAAAATACCTAATAAAAAGGTTTAATGTACTTTTACAGAGTAATTCCGGTGAAATACCATCCCCAGAATACTAAAGTGTAGAGTATACATACATGTTCATTATAACGGTATGGCAGGATTTTTTCATCAATTCCATTCAGAAAATAAAAACTGCTACATACCTCAATGCAGATTCAACTGCCCGCTGTCCCCTGATCTGAAGTTTTTACCTCCCTCAGATGGCCGAGAAACAGCAATATGATCTTAACTACTCCGGTTAAAATCATAAGAAAAACTCTGGTAGATTCTTCTTCAAACTCTGCCAGAGGGGTAATAACATGCTCCGGTGCTATTGTAAAATAACAAACTTTTGATTGAAGTTCTAAAAACTAAGTATAATCACCATAGTCCTCTCACACCTCCTATCTAGTCTTTGGGTGCAAGAGAATGACTGGAGGTGACGTAGAGGGGAGGAGCTATATAGCAACTCTGCTGGGTGAATCCTCTTGCACTTCCTGTAGGGGAGCAGATAATATCCCAGAAGTAATGATGACCCGTGGACTGATCACACATAACAGAAGAAATGTACTTTATTAAAATATATAAAAATACTAGCAACGCGTTTCTCATCTAACCAGTGGATGTTCCATTGGTTAGATGAGAAACGCGTTGCTAGTATTTTTATATATTTTAATAAAGTAAGTTTTTGATTACTTACCACTTGCTGCCAGACCTTTTTACTTCACATTGGCTCCACTACTGGGAGTTCCTGTTTTACCGGATATCAGTCTACTGGTTGACTGTTTGATCCCAGTTTGCCTCTAGTGCACCAAGGGAGGTGCTATTTTAAATGTGAGTACATCCATTACCACATACTGCCATTATTATTTGTCTATACAATACTAGGCCATATTGGCGCTGTATTTGTTTATACCTTCTACAGGGCATTGATCGGCCATTGGAGATCAGTCTGCTGGGTGACTGTATATGACCCCAGGCCGCTTCTTCTACACCACTAGGGGTGGCTCACCAAATGTGAGTGTGTCATTACACTGATATTTGTTTCTATTTATCAAACAATATTGGGCCATGTGGCGCTTCTGTCCTTTTATGTTGTCTACAGATATTTGAATCAGGATCTGGGCCTTGATCCTCACACAGACAGCTGCCTTGACACGAATCATCCATTACCTCTGTGATACCATCGTATATCATACCACTTGGGACTTATCTACCATTTATTTATTTTTTACTTATTTCTATATCAATATATTATCACCACATATGTTGTAAACACTCATTGTTAATATTTAGCAATTATCTGTTTGTATATTGACTATAATTGGTTATCTGTCAACATCTATTAGAACCACTCTATTACATTGGTTTATATATCACCTACTTAAAGGGACATAATACTCATATGCTAAATCACTTGAAACTGATGCAGTATAACTGTAAAAAGCTGACAGGAAAATATCACCTGAGCATCTCTATGTAAAAAAGGAAGATATTTTACCTCACAATTTCCTCAGCTCAGCAGAGTAAGTTCTGTGTAAAAAGTTATACTCAGCTGCTCCCAGCTGCAGGTAAAAATAAAAAAAAATTAAGAAATGAACAGCAGCCAATCAGCATCAGCAGAGCTGAGGTCATGAACTCTTACTGTGATCTCATGAGATTTGACTTAACTCTCATGAGATTTCATAGTAAGCTTCCTTTACCTGATTGGTGAAATAATAGGAGAGTTCACGAGGCTCATCCTTTCAGCTGTCCCAGGACAGACACAATAAAATGCTGCTTAGAAATCCTTTACAATGGGATGTGGCTACTGAGGAACTTTTGAGGTAAAATATATTTCTTTTTTACATAGAGATGTTCAGGTGATATTTTCTAGTCAGCTTTTTACAGCTATGCTGCATCACTTTCAAGTGTTTCAACATTTGGGTATTATGGCCCTTTAAGTGTGATTAATATCTCCACTGATACATATTATAGGATATTATCCACATATTAGAATTACTGTGTCATTGGTCTATATATCAACCACCCCTCTGTGATTGATATTCCTCTGATGACACATTATTATAGGATATTATCTATAAAATTGTGATATATTTTATTCACTTACTTGTGATATATACCATCTATTTGAGATTGAGATATTTCCTAGGAGACATTAGTACATCATCTCACTTACTGCTATTTTTGATGTATAAAACATAGTCTGGTTCACCAAGGGCGCCCCCTATCTCTCTCCCCAAGCTGTTAAATATGTCTTTGTCAACAGGTTAAACTGTATTAGATTGTAGCCTATGTTAATCTGAGGTTTATGCATTATACATCTGGGACCAAGCAGTCCATCTAGACATACTTAAAGGGACAGTCTACCATAGAATTGTTATTGTTTTAAAAGATAGATAATCCCTTTATTACCCATTCCCCAGTTTTGCATAACCAACACAGTTATATTAATATACTTTTTACCTCTGTGATTACCTTGTATCTAGGAACCTTCTTCCAGCCCCCTGATCACATGACTGTGACTGCTTATTATCTAGAGTCTTAAATTTAGCATTGTATTGTGCTAAATATTAAATAACCCGCTGTGCCTGAACACAGTGTTAACTATATGGCCCACGTGTACTTTCTGTCTCTTTGTGTTGAAAAGAGATTTAAAAAGCATGTGATAAGAGGCAGCCCTCAAAGGCTTAGAAATTTGCATATGAGCCTACCTATGTTTAGTTTAAACTAAGAATACCAAGAGAAAAAAGCAAATTTGATGATAAAAGTAAATTGGAAAGTTGATTAAAATTAAAAGTTCTATCTGAATAATGAAAGTATAATTTATACTAGACTGTCCCTTTAAATTCCCCTACAGGGCAGGTAGTGCTAGATTTATCTATGAAATATTGATCGTAGCCAAACCCTTATGCTAACTTACTATACTTGGTACATTGTGCCCTACGCATGAAGACATATAATGCCACGCACTAACTGCTACATCCTCCAACCTCATAGTTATAGATAGCCTTTGCCTGACCCTGTGGCTTGCGGACGGAGCCGCAGAGGGGAAAGCCTGTTTGAATCAGGAGTGCGTGATATTGTCATATGATTAAAATAACATATTTCCATATATGTGTAGCGCCTAACGTTGGCATAAAGCTCAACCTCTATAGAGATCCTAAGATCAGTAATATACCATGTACGCCAGAACATGTCCCTTAAGGTGGAGGATTAACCATCTGTTAACTTGGCCAAATATAACACTTTATGCACCCTAGTTCACTCATCTCACATTACCACGCAACTGGAGGGCGATACTTAACAATCACCTAACCTATCTCTGATGTCCACAAGCTATAAACTTAAAAGGAACATGTGTATAGGTCTGGGGAATGTAATAACATTTGTCGCACTAAAGAAGTGTCATTGTGCTATTACAACAATTACCCTTATAATGATGCCAATGTTTTAGGGTTTTTGTTAATACTCAGCATAAACCCCTGTCCATAAATTGTTCCTTTATAAAAGGTCCAAGAGTTACCCATCATGTTACATCTAGGGGAGAAAACATAAGTCTATTATATCTATATATACACATGATAAAAAAGGAGGTTTCTCATCTGAGATCCAAAAGTGGTCTCCTATGTTTAAAATTTCCTCCTATTACTTTAAAATCTCTGTTTTAAAAGGTCAAAGAGAGGTCTTCCTATGTCATTTTGGAGGTTTCCAGACTAATTGGCATCCTACCTGTATACAGTTTGTATGGTACATATGCTTTTATCCACTTGATTTTCTTTTATGCAACCTGTTATTCCTATTTACTGTAAAAGTGATATTTTATTCTATGCAACATAAGTACTATTCTTATAATGTTGTATGCCTTGAAATGAACCTCAAAAAAAAAAAAAAAAAAAAAAAATAAATAAATGAATGTAGGTTCAAAAAGTCAATGCGGTCATTTTTCTTTTTAACCGAATAATATAGTTACCATCTTCAATTTATACAAAGCACCATGACTGTAACCATCATCAATTCTCTTATAAGATATAAAACTTAACAGCATTTGCATTTGGCATTTTTGAGAAGGGACAAGTCCTTTACTGCAGCTGCCTACTAGCTAATTTGCAGCACTTATGTAACATGTGACCAAGAATGAAAGCGTTTACTCCATAACAATTCTTTAAACTCCCTGGCTGCTTGACTGGACAGTTACTAATTCCCTGAACAAAGGTGTGAATGACACAGAACGTGCAGAGTGTCCAACTATGTGCAATTAGTAGTTTAGTGTTAATCACATCCTGTAATTCAAGCAAACAAAATGCAAACAGTATTTTAGCACATGTAAACAACTGAATAAAATATCTTATTGTATAATAATGTGTGATTATTTATGGAAAATGTCTACTTTACTCCAATTCAGCAGAATCTGTGATGCAAATTAAAGGATTTACTAATCCGAGTGAACAAGTAATTGCTACTATACATCATCCATCCTCTCCTCTGATTTAAGTAGGCCAATCATCAAGTTTGGCCATATTCCTTTAATTCTTAGGACAGCCCTATATATATACCAGCCATTCCAGAAATATTTACCTATTAACCCACTCTGTGGGTCCCAAGCGGAAAAGGACACTGATCCAATCAACAGCACTAGTCGGATGACTCAGCTGTGTAATTACCGCTGCTGATTGGATCAATGGCAGTTTCTGCTTGGGACCAGCACTGCTCTGCTTGTCCAGAGCGGTACTTCTACTATGCCCTTTGTAGGGTCACAATTATAAATAACAAATTAGTACATGTAATGTTTTGACTATAATAGCATTTTCATTTTATGCTTTAACACACACTATCACTACAGGTAGTAGGCGTGTATACCATGTAGACAGCAGTGTTAAAGATACAATCATGGAGTGACATCCCAGAACTTGTAGTCACCAAACCCACTAAATGTAAACTTATAGAGTACTTCATCTTGTGTATAAGGACTTTTTTGTTTTTATCTCATTTGTACTTAGGCTCACCAGTTTTGTTTAATAAACCACGAGTACCTGATGTATATTTCTGCCTTGTATATACTTATAGTTTGCTTAGTACATTTAACGGCTCTTTGTCATTTTTGTAAACTTAATAAAGATTGTTTTTCTTAAAGGAATACCACATAAATATTTCAAAAGTAAATAGTTTACAACACAAGGTAACACAAACTTAATATGCGCTTTGTTCTCCATACAAAAATCCCTGACTTTCATGGGAAATATTATCTGCCAACAAAACAATAGGTCACCCTGCACAACAAATAGTGACCAGGAAAAACATACTTAGTGCAGATCTATAAAAGATGTGCTGCCCTATTGCTGGGTTGACAATATCCGCTAGCCGAGTATGAAGCAAATTGATAGTTATAAATATTTGATTGTTATTTGGTTATTTTAGTTCTTTTAATATTGTGTACAGGAACATTTAAACAAGTGAAATATTCTTAACAACAATCATTGTCAATCACATGTGCTGGAGAAAAAGAATTTGACAATATCAGATACCAATAAACTGTCAAACTCTTTAATACCCTTCCGGTTATTGTAAAACTTTTTCACAGACGAATTGTAAAAATTCATAACCAATTACACCACATTCACACAAAGATGCTGGGAAGAAAAAAAAACGTGTTTACATTAGATGCGCGAATATCTTTATGCAGAGAAAATAGAGGCTGAAAACTCTCAAATCTGTTGAATTTCTGAATAAATGGTGATTACCAATTACCGATTATAATGAGCGATTCACGCAGACAAACCAGTTCCATATCCATTACAAAAGAAAAAACAGGGAAAATCTTACCTCCATCAGAGACAGTTGCAGCCTGTTGAGAAGAAAGAGACATGAGTTAAAAAATATTCATTCCAATATTGAAAAGGGGAAAAAAAAATTGTGTTTTATTAAAAACTCCAATTGATAAACAAATTAAGACAAAACAATCATATCAGCCAAAAAAATAGAGTCTGTCATGGTCCCTGGCAAAATAAAGACATCATTCCAAATTAATCAATATGACAGCCTCCTTTCGCTCCTTGAAGTACTCAAGAACTCCCCTTTGATAATCAGGATTTCTGTCCTATCAGACACAGAGTTCAGAAAACCAATGCCGGTTCTGCACAAACAGTAATCAGCCAACAGATAAAAATACCCTGCGTTCATTTACATATGAATAAATTACAGAAAGGAAAAGGGCTACATTTCCACTGCAGAATACAAATGAAAATGGATTTTGATGATTCAAAAACAAAATGTTTAAAGTTTATATGTAACGGGATGTTAAGCTCAAATTAATTCCACATGAATTGTTTAAAGGAACATACAGTATTGCTCACATAGAACTGTGTTTAACCCCTGCAAAGCTGTAAAACTGGGAGCTAGCATCACACATCTGGTGATCCATGTCACCAGCTAGCTCCCAGTAGTGATTTGCTGCTTCTGAGCCTACCTTGGTTGCTACAAGAGAACAAAGTAAATTGAAAAGTCAGTTATAATTGAAAGCTATTACTGAACCAAGAGAGTTTAAAGGGACAGTCTAGTCAAATGATTTGGATAAGGCATGTCATTTTAAACACCTTTCCAATTTACTTTTATCAACAAATTTGCTTTGCTCTCTTTATATTCTTTGTTGAAAGCTAAATGCATTGGCATTTTTTTCACAGCTCGACAGTGATAGTTAATATGTGTGCCATATAGATAACAAAACTGGGGAATGGGTTATAAAGGGATTATCTAACTTTTTAAACAATAAAACAATTTTGGAGTACACTGTCCCTTGAATTTTGAGTTTAATGCCCCTTTAATAATGCATTGTTTAACATAAAAACAAAACAAACAAAAACTACTACTGATGGGTAGCCAGCAGTTTCCCATGGCTCCCAAGTGGTACTTTGGAGTTGAAAGGTTGCTAGTGCTAATATTATGCGCTAGAACAGATCAGAGCGTGTCATTTTTCCACTACAATAGCTCTTTTATAATATTCTATATTGCTAGAGCCGTGTTTAAATAACAGCCCTGTGCTCTGTAAGGTCAAAAACTGCTTTTTTTTGGCAGGAAATATCTAGTAAGTATCTAGTAAACGCATATAAAATTGACAAAAAAAATGGCTATGCTATTCTAAGACAAATACACATTTATCTCACTAAATGCCCCATATAAATAAGGTGTATAGAAACTGCAATTCAGAATGAGATGGGGAGAGTTTTTGTGTATGCGAGTGTGTGACTGTGTGTGTTTTTACACAAGGGATCAACAATATACAGTTTATTCTTAAACCTTTTTGTTTGGCCAGCTTATTTCTTTATTACTTTACACAATTTTAATTAAAAATGTAGAATACAAACTGTCAAATGGTGCTATAGCTATTGCTGAGTTTTCACAAAACAAATGAGCAAAACAATGTGACAATTGCACAGTTACAGTAGAGTAAATAAATAAATTACATATGAAACATAAGTAGTAAACTTATGATCCAAAGGTCTCTGGGCTGGCAAAAATATTAAAGAATGCTCGTGAGTATTTCTATTTCCCTGGTGGAATGATCTAAACTTCTAAAGCCACTTTTTACCCTGAAAGCAGGGTGTCTCGCTAAAGAGCGTATACCGCATTTTCGTATGTTATCTGCACAATACAATTCGTATTTTAATAATTGAACCATTCACACAAAAACATGCAAGGAAAAAAAAAATGTATTGTTACGGTGCATCAAAAATTGTAACAAAATTGTTCACCAAAACTTGTATTTTATCATAAACGTTAAATTTGTATGTAAATTAAGTAAAATTACACAGGAATAAATCATATTAAATATGGCAGGGCAGCCCCGACAAGAAAACCATGTGTGATCTTGCTAGGTTTAGATCATTGCGCCCAAGATGTGAGGTTTTTTTTAAACATATATTTAAACTTTTACATCTAAACGTCTGCAAGCATTTAAGTGCCACAAACCTCCATATAACCAGACCTAAAACGTATACATCTAAACGTCACTGAGCAGTTAAGTGCAACAAATCTCCATACCTAAAACGTATACATCTAAACATCTGCTAGCAGTTAAGTGCAACAAACCTCCATACCTAAAACGTATACATCTAAACGTCTGTTAGCAGTTAAGTGCCACAAACCTCCATACCTAAAACGTATACATCTAAACGTCTGCTAGCAGTTAAGTGCCACAAACCTCCATACCTAAAACATATACATCTAAACGTCTGCTAGCAGTTAAGTGCAACAAACCTCCATACCTAAAACATATACATCTAAACGTCACTGAGCAGTTCCACAAACCTCCATACCTAAAACGTATACATCTAAACGTCTGCTAGCAGTTAAAGGGCCATGATACCCACATTTTTTCTTTCATAATTTAGAAAGAGAATGCATTTTTAAAAATCTTTCTTATTTACTTCTAGTATCTAATTTGTTTTATTCTCTTTATATTCTTTGCTGAAAAGCATATCTAGATATGCTCAGTAGCTGCTGATTGGTTGCTGCACATAGAAGTCTCATGTGATTGGCTCACCTATGTGCACTGCTTTTTCTTCAAATAAGGATATCTCAAAAATGAAGCAAAATAAATAATAGAAGTAAATTGTAATGTTGTTTAAATTGGTATGTTCTATCTGAATCATGAAAGAAAGATTTTGGGTTTAGTGGCCCTTTAAGTGCAACAAACCTCCATACCTAAAACGTATACATCTAAACGTCTGCTAGCAGTTAAGTGCCACAAACCTCCATACCTAAAACGTTTACATCTAAACGTCACTGAGCAGTTAAGTGCAACAAACCTCCATACCTAAAACGTATACATCTAAACGTCTGCTAGCAGTTAAGTGCCACAAACCTCCATACCTAAAACGTCTGCTAGCAGTTAAGTGCCACAAACCTCCATACCTAAAACGTATACATCTAAACGTCTGCTAGCAGTTAAGTGCCACAAACCTCCATACCTAAAACATATACATCTAAAAGTCTTCTAACAGTTAAGTGCAACAAACCTCCATACCTAAAACGTATACATCTAAACGTCTGCTAGCAGTTAAGTGCCACAAACCTCCATACCTAAAGCATATACATCTAAACGTCTGCGAGCATTTAAGTGCCACAAACCTCCATATAACCAGACCTAAAACATATACATCTAAACATCTGCTAGCAGTTAAGTGCCACAAACCTCCATACCTAAAACGTTTACATCTAAACGTCACTGAGCAGTTAAGTGCCACAAACCTCCATACCTAAAACGTATACATCTAAACGTCTGCTAGCAGTTAAGTGCAACAAACCTCCATACCTAAAACATATACATCTAAACATCTGCTAGCAGTTAAGTGCCGCAAACCTCCATACCTAAAACGTATACATCTAAACGTCACTGAGCAGTTAAGTGCCACAAACCTCCATACCTAAAACGTATATATCTAAACGTCTGCTAGCAGTTAAGTGCCACAAACCTCCATACCTAAAACGTATACATCTAAACGTCTGCTAGCAGTTAAGTGCCACAAACCTCCATACCTAAAACGTATACATCTAAACGTCTGCTAGCAGTTAAGTGCCACAAACCTCCACATAACCAGACCTAAAACTTAGAAAACAAGTCATAGATGGGGAGAGATGAGGAGTGCCCACCCGGCATTCTGTTGGACAAACCTGCTTTAGAATACATTTCTCACAGTCTTGTACTATCTTTTCTTTATGTGCTTCCTCCCCCTATGAGATACATTCCCACATTCATCTTTTAAATGTTAGTTTTTTGTAGAAGTAAATATAAAATGGACATTGAATTACAGGCTTTTTTTTTTCTTTTTTTACAGAAAGGCCTTTTTCCCAAACCAGCAGTAAAAACAAACGCAGCAATGGGGTGATAACCCTGAAATACATAAATATACATTGTACTAACATCACTACTGAGACGTTATATTTACTTCCAGTCTCCCACAAAAAGTGACAAATTCATAGCAACATTAAACCCAGTTTTATTGTTACTCTAAATGCTCCTTTAGATTTGTCCCTTACTGGTCTCAGCAGCGGAGAGAGATCTGATAAGTAGAACTTAATGACTTTAAACTTGGTTTGATACAAAATGGTGGAGCATTAAAGCTTATTTATAACACAACTAACATTTTGAACAACTTTCCAATTTACTCCTATTATACATTCCTCTTAGTTCTCTTGGTATCTTTTGTTGAAAAGCAGAGACGTAAGCTTAGGAGCCGGCCCATTTCTGGAGCACTATATGGCAGCAGTTTTACATTTGCAAGAGCACTAGACGGCAGCACTATTTCCTGCAATGTAGTGCTTCAGATGCCTACCTGGGTATTTCTAGTTCAACACAGAAGATCATGCGACTAAAGAAAATTTGATATTAGAAGTAAATGGGAAACCGTTTTAAAATGGTTTGCTCTGTCTGAGTCACAAAAGACCATCCCTAGAACACCTTGTTTGCTGCATTTCTTATTCAATAGCCAAACTCACTTGCCTTATTTGGAGGAGCCAATCCAGATTTGTTATTGGAGTAGTCAAGGTTGGCCACTGTCATTATGTTAGCAAAATGTGCATTATTGTTCAGTATCTTAATGACTCTGCTAACATTAATTAGGGACAGGTATGTAGCAGGGTTAGACTTGTGGTTTCTATAGTGTGCACTATAAATGGTTTTCAGTGTTAATATTACATGGTTAAGTTGCAAAATAAACAATGAAAGTAAATTGTAAAGTGTTTGGTTTTCTTTTACAGTGCATAATTAAACATTTTAAATTACAATCATGCTTTTTTTTCTAAAGCTAAAAAGCATTATCAGGGTAGTAACCTTGAACTACCCATAAAAATAGATGCAATAACATTACTACAATGTGAACGAGAGGTCAGATCAACTGCACAAAAGCTGAAGAACTTATAACTTTATTTATAAATTGGTTTTAAAGGGATAGTAAAGTCAAATGAAACTTGCATGATTCAGATTGAGCAAGTCACATTTAGACACTTTTATATTCACTTCTATTTTCAAAGGTGATATGTTCTCTTGGTATCCAAGAGATAATAAAGTAAGCTAGAAAGTTGTTTAAAATTTTATGTTCTACCAAAATTATGAAAGAAAATATTTGGGTTTTGTGTCCCTTTAAAGTGAAGGTAAAGTTAAACCTTGTGTATTAAATAAATAAATATCTCACAGCAAAATAATACTACTTTCATTCATCATTTTTCCTATATCGCTATATTTCATTAGATATATTATATTATTGGCATTGATCCGGCTCCAAGAAAAGCAACCCGTTATAACTTTTTTTTTTCTAAACAACGATCACGTTGTTTAAAGAGCCAATTGATTCTTTGGCCGTTAGGCGGCCGTCAATTGACGTCAGCATTGTTTTGTGAAGTATGCGCATGCGTAGCCTTTAGTATTTCTTAGCGGCAAGGCAAGCGCGTACAAGATTCGTGCTGCGGGTGCATGTAAATATTCGGGCTGCGGGTGCAAATACTATGTTGGTTCATTGACGCATGCGCTATAGATGGCAAAGACCGCGATTAACGCATGCGCAATTTGGAGATTGTAGTAGGGTGCGCATGCGCGGTGAGAAGATGCTCAATGTGCACGAGCTTGATGACACGTATAGAGCGGGTGGGACCGCTCTATACGTCACTGTCTCAGAATTCAGGAAATTAGAGATGGGAGGAGATTAGGAACGCGAGTTACGCAACGGTAAATAATAATTAATTTTAAAAGTATATAAATAAAGAAACTTTTATTAAAAAAAAACATAGCGACTGGATTGTACAATATAAAAGGAATCTAAAGATCATTTTGCAATGTTATAAATTTACCTTCACTTTAAGTCACAATGCTATACATAAAGATATTATGAATAATATAAAAACAAATGTGAAAATCATATCTAGCTAGCTGCTGATTGGTGCCTAAACACATTTGTCTCTTGTAATTGGCTAACTAGATGTTTTCAGCTAGCTGTCAGTGGTGTTCCTTCAACAAAGGATAGCAAGAGAATGAAGCAAATGTGATAAAAGAAGTAAATTGGAAAATTGTTTGAAATTGTATGTTTTATCCAAACCATGAAAGAAAAATGTTGGGGTTTCCTGTCCTTTAGTTGTAGGCAAATGAAACAGTGCTCCTTTAGTAAAAACAAAAATGTTAAATCAAAGTAAACATTCAAAGAAACAGCATGTTTATTTAAAAAACAGCAATTTACTTGTTTTCTTGCTAAATGAGCACTTAGAAATTATCAGTGTAGTCACAGCCTTCAGCTAGATAAGAGAGCAGTCATTACAGAACTTAAGTTCTACTATCACATTACTTTTGCCACAAAAGTCCTCTACTGAGTATGCCAGAACAGGTGTATCCTAGCAACACATAAAAGGAAAATCTGCTCCTTTGCCTTCCTGCAGATCCAAAGTCCCTTGTCGGGTTCAGAAGGGTTGTGACAAGAAGTAATGGTCCCTTCACAAATGAAGAAAAAATAAATAAGACAAATCATTATAAAAATGATGAATAATACACATTGCAATGATTTCTTTTAATTACAACCCACTACACTTAGTGCATTTTTTACTACAACAATGAAACAGGCTGTTTTATATCCCTTCAAGCTCTGATATAAACTGTTCTGTTAAGAATCTTTGGGTATCTATTGTAGATATTATACAGCTATGCATCCTTACAATATTTCATTAAAAAAAACTGTTTATTTAAAAGGGACAGTCAAAACAAAATAAAGTTTTATGATCCAGATAGGGCATGCCATTTTGAACAACTTCCCAATGTAATTTTATCATCAAATTTACTTTGTTTTCTGGGTATTCTTTTTTGAAAGCTAAACCTATGTAAGCTCAAACTGATTTTTAAACCCTTGAAGGTCGCCTCTTATCTTAGTGCATTTGGAATGTTTTTCACAGTAAGACAGAGCTAGTTCATGTGTGTCAGTTAGATAATATTGTGCTCACTCCCGTGGAGTTATTTATGATTCCGCGCGATTTGCTAAAATGCAAGTCTGTTTAAAAAAAACAAAAAAACAGATAAGTGGGCAGTCTGCCGAGGCTTAGATACAAGGTAATCACGGAGGTAAAAAGTGCATTAATATGAGTGTTGGTTATGCAAAACAGGGGAATGGGGCAATAAAGGGATTCATCTATCTTTTTAAACAATACAAATTTTCAAGAAGTTTGTCCCTTTAAATCAGATAAGGACACAAGACGATCCGGTAAGGATTGCAGACACTCCTATAAGCGCGGCATTTACAGCGAGTTACTTATCTGAGCTGGAAATGAGAGATGAAACACAACGTTACACATATTTCTGTTTGGAATCCTCTGTGCCATTAGCTCATTGTTTTAATTGCTGGACGTTTTGTGCCAGTTAAGTTGCACATTCTTCCTTGATCATGGCACAGAAAGTTGTGGATTTTTTCCTTGTAA
Source organism: Bombina bombina (assembly GCF_027579735.1). Classification (NCBI taxonomy): domain Eukaryota; kingdom Metazoa; phylum Chordata; class Amphibia; order Anura; family Bombinatoridae; genus Bombina; species Bombina bombina. Next base: position 1,326,787,119 of record NC_069500.1, read on the forward strand.
AAATTTTTCCAGTTGAAACAATCTAAAGTGCAGCCTATGGCTGGCAACACTAAATTGGGAGTTCTGAAACATTTAAAGAGATTTTGAGACCATTATTTTCATTTATTAGGCCAGAAGGTTTTTGTTTAGAAATGCTGACAATGCCAAACCCTTTGTACATTATCTGTGTAAATGTAAAGCAGCTGTGCAAGTTACGCATACAATATAATGCGTGGACTCTAGAGGCTGTGTCTGTGAGTAGACTGGATAGGTTTCAGACCTTTGTAAAACGCTTTTGGGTTTCATATCCCTACAAATAACTTTCTTATTTGTTTCTAATGTCTAACTTGTTTCATTCTCTTTATATCACTTGTTGAAAAGTATACCTAGGTAGGCTCAGAAGCTGCTGAATTGGTGGCTGCTCATATATACTTTTTGTCATTGGCTTGCAGCTAGATCCCAGTAGTGAATTACTGCTCCTTCAACAAAGGGGACCAAGAGAATGAAGCAAAATACATAATAGATGTACATTGGGAAGGGATTTAAAAGTGTATGATCTATCTGAATTCATTAAGGTAAACATTTGTAAGAGCACATCATTTTTAAACTACTCATTGTGGAAATCTATGTTTAACCCCATAAAAGATGTTAAACACATACATAAAAATCAAATACAAAAAAACAAACAAAAATGTAAACCTTCCATTCTCTATTGTGCAAGGCACAGCTGTCCTGTGGAAAACACTTAACTGATCTGTGTATGCAAACTGCTTTTGTCACAGGGTGCAAGAATATGTATGCTCCTAGATGGCAGCACCAAATATGAAAAGGAGCTTCACCAACAGACACATGTAATGGGCTATAATAAAAGAACAACTCTGAAAAGTGACGACAACATCTTAAAGGGACAGTCTAGTCAAAATTAAACTTTCATGATTCATATTGAGCATGCAGTTGTAAACAACTTTAAAATTTACTTTGTTCACTTGGTGGTATTTTTGAAAAGCTAAACCTAGGTAGCCTAAAACTGATTTCTAAACCGTTGAAAACCGCCTCCTAGCTCAGAGCATTTTGAAAGTTTTTCACAGTTAGACAGTGCTAGTTCATGTGTCTCATATAGATACCATTGTGCTCACTCCCGTGGAGTTATGTAGGAGTCTGCACTGGTTGGCTGATCTACATGTCTGTCAAAAGCACTGAGACAAGGGGGCAGTCTGCAGAGTCTTAGATACAAGGTAATCACAGAGGTAAAAAGTATATTAATATAAACGTGTTGGTTATGCAAAAACTGGGGAATGGGTAATAAAGGGATTATCTAGCTTTTTAAACAATACAAATTCTGGTGTCCCTTTAAGTAGTGACACATGGAGAGTATAGTTTTACCGGGCAGTTTAAAGCGACACTAAAGTCAAAATTAAACTTTCATGATTCAGATACAGCATGGAATTTCAAGAGACTTTCTAATTTATTTATAATATCAAATTTTGCACATTCTTTTTATATACACATTTTCTGAGGCACCAGCCTACTGAGCATGTGCACAAGTTCACAGGGTATACGTATACTAGTCTGTGATTAGCTGATGGCTGTCACATGATACAGGGGGCCGGCTTAATATCCTTTAAGACTCTGGTATGTAACAGGTCACATTAACATAGGCGGTAGTGATGTGAAGGGCTCCATTTATAGGTAAGAAGTAGCATGAAAATCCTTGCAATGTGTCGATGCCAGGGGTTGACAAATATGTTTAAAATTTAGGAGCCAGACAGTGGAATTTTTATAGGTATATGGAGAATAACCTAAAAAGTTAGGAACCAGTATAAAAACAAAGATATGAAGGACCAGAGGTTGTGTTTTTCTGCACATAAATGTGCGGTTTCATCAGTGCAAGATGCCAACAGCAACAAGGTGTGGCACAAAAGGAATATAAGCTAGCGCTGCTTAGTCATTAAAAACATGAATGTTCCTTTGCTTTCCAAATATAATTATTAAATAAATAACCAAGAACAGCCTTTCTCCATGTAATGACAATAAGCCCTAATTGTTCCTTGGTAGCTATGTTTTTAAAGGGGTTTAAACTCAGAGCTCAATTTATCAAAGACCTACGGCTACAAGTTCTCACAAGAACTTGCTCGCCATAATTTAACAAGCAGTGGTCACCAGACCACCGCTTCCCTAACCTCTTCGCCACCTCTAATAAGGTGGTGAAATTCAATCTCTGCGGTCTAGTCTGACCGAGGAGATTGACAGCTCCTGCCCGCGCGTGATTGGCTGTGCGCGGGCGGGATTGCACGCGAGCACAAAATTGATTTCGCAATGCCACAGGTGCGTGTATACGCACACCTGTCCGCCTCAACTTTGATAAATCTAGCCCTATGTGTTCTCCCC